>NC_059105.1:83266208-83566208 GCF_020740685.1 Jaculus jaculus | reverse complement strand
TCCTATTACCAGTCTGAGTTCCCTGAGGGAAGCAATACATGCCAATTCACTTGGGAGTTTTAAGTGTCTGCTCATTGAGCTATCAAGAATTTATTGTTAGAAATGGCAAAGAAGTAATTTAATAAATGAATGAATGTAGACATAGAACTATTCATACATATTTATAGCCAGGAGATTAAAGTTCATTTAATCCTTGTGAATGAAAACGTATACCACAATAGCAGAAATAAGAAAATTATAAACTCTAACAGAATGACATTTAATTTTACCAGAACTTATCATATGATTCTGTACATCATCCTGTATAAAAATAGTAACACATTACAAAATTTAAGAATTCTTATTTAAATTTGGTTACCTTCATACCCTATTTCAAATATAAGACTTTTATATTCCTGTATTTTATTTCTTATGCATAGCAAGTTACTCCCCAGATCTGTATAATTTTGTGATTACATAATAATTAGAGCCCAAACCAAACTACTGGTTCAAATAGAATTTAAATTGAAATCCTTTAAAGAGCCAAACTAAATCTATCTGGAAAAAGGAACTTGCACCCACTTTGTAGTAGCACATACATGTACACACACTCATATTCACACTCCTTAATAATCCCATGATTTCGACATCTTCGTGTAGGCAGAAAGTGCTGTCATTTGAAAAGGTTACTATAATGGATGCTGTTCCTAACAGACCTGTAGGAACTGGAGTGCTAAGAAGCAGGAGGATGAACCAAGTGGGAGGCAGTAAGAACTCAGCACAAGAAATGTGTCCAGTTATATCTATTTGATAGAGACTCAGTATAGGTTGCATATGTTGGGAGAAATGTTTCTCTTCCTTCAGTGAATTATCTTTCATAGTATATTCATTTGTCATTAAAACTGGATATGGTGATGCACACCTGTAATTTAGCACTCAGTAAGTAAGAGTCAGAATTGCTGTAAATTTGAGACAGCCTGGGTACATTGTGAGTCCAAAGCCTGCTTGAGTTAGAGTGAGTTTGAGAAAGCCTAGGCTACAAAGTGAGACACAGTCTAATAAAAAATATTGCCGAGCTGTAGAGATTTCTTAGTGGTTAAGGCCTGCAAAGCCTAAGGACTCAGGTTCAATTCCCCATACCCATGTAAGCCAGATGCATAAGGTGGCACATGAGTCAATATTTCATTTGCAGTAGCTAGAGGCCCTGGCATGCCCATTCTTTCTCTCTCTCTCTCTCAAAAAAGTAAATAAATAAATTAAATGAAAAATATTGCCTTTGGGGTATACTTTTGTGTAGAATCTAATGGATACTCAAAAAGAATGAGGAGGAAGCCAGGTGTGGTGGCTCATGCCTTTAATCCCAGCACTCAGGAGGCAGAGGTTGGAGGATCATGGTGAGTTCGAGGCCACCCTGAGACTCCATAGTGAATTCCAGGTCAGCCTGGGCTAGGGTGAGACCCTACCTTGTAAAACCAAAAAAACAAAGAATGAGGAGGAGACAGACATAATAAATAGCACATGACTGTCATCTCAGGGCTGGGAAGCTGAGGCAGGAAGCCTGACTGAGATACATAGAATCTCAAACGAAACAAAAAAAAAAAAAAAAAAAAAAACTCTCTTTCTCCATGCCTTGTGTCCTTACATTTGGAGACTCAGGTTTGCAAAGCTACTGGGTTGGGCTTCAAGTACTATTTTATTTGGTTAAGAAATGCCACTGAAATTATTTTTTATGCTAAGAGGAGTCCATTTAAAGATTTACCCATTTGAATATTACCTATTTTTTCAGTATTGAGACAGATGGCCCCACATTAGAAGCAGCAAGATCCTTGGAAAGCAGTTTTGTTTGGGAAAGCAAATTTCACATAAAAATCAATTAAGTTTGTGGGACAAGTATCTTTAATAACTTTGTAACTTAATCTAACCTTTCTCAGTCTAGATCAATCTGGGTCAAGAGAAATGACATTAATAGATAAACAACACAATATAATAGTATGACAGAGCAGATGGAAGTGGACTTGTCCCAACATTGTCCCAACACTTGACTTGCAGACTTCATTGTTAGCATTTTACATAAAGGATTTAGCTGGATAAGTGACTCATGCCTTTAATGCCAGCACTCTGGAGGCTGAGATGGGAGGATCACTGTGAGTTTGAGGCTAGTCTGGTCTACAGAGTTTCAGGTCAGTTTGGACTAGAGTGAGACTCTCCTCAAAATAATAATAATAATAATAATAATAATAATAATAATATCAAAGATTTTATCAAAGAACACACAGCCCTTTCAATTTCCTAAAATTTACGTTCAACATTTTCAAAAGTCTGCTACATTCACACCCAGCTCTAATGTATACAATGGCTTTGGTTGATAAATACATTGAAGAGAGTAGGAAACCACAGACACACTCATATTGTTCACACTGTTCCCAGTAAAACATGTTATGTAAAGGGACCCAGACACTGTGTAATTTTTCTTATTACCCTTCTCTATTCTTATCCTGTCTTTTTTTTTTTCCTCAAGGCTAGGGTCTCGCTCTAGCCCAGGCTGACCAGGAATTCATGATGTAGTCTCAGACTGGCCTCTAACTCTCATAGATCTTCCTATCTCAGCCTCCAGAGTGCTGAGATTAAAGGTATACACCACCACTCCCAGCTTCCTGTCTTGTTGGAATGAGTAGTACAAACCTGGAACAGAGGCTTGTCTCCATCTCCACCAGAGGAAAATCCATCCCAGGCATCTTTATAAATATCACTGATATAGAACATCTCCTACAGCCACTATAACTTTATAATACATTCAACTTTGGTATTTAGTTTACATGCCATACATTCAAAAGCTCTCTACCCACTGCTGCCCACATATTCTGACAACTGTTCCAATCCCTGCAGGAGTAACAGATTTGATTTTTTTAAGCACTGCAGAACTACAACCAGAGTGTTATTATTAGATGAAAGATCTCATACTGGCTTTGCCATAGAAGAAAAGTAACTGAGATGAAAAGAGTCAAGGTGATTTGAAAATGCCCCACATTTTCCAAGATTGTCATTCAATTTAGTTTCCAAAGGTAACATATTAAAATACTCAAAAATCAAGGGCTGAAGAGATGGCTTAGCGGTTAAGCGCTTGCCTGTGAAGCCTAAGGACCCTGGTTCGAGGCTCAGTTCCCCAGGTCCCACGTTAGCCAGATGCACAAGGGGGCGCACGCGTCTGGAGTTCGTTTGCAGAGGCTGGAAGCCCTGGCGCGCCCATTCTCTCTCTCTCCCTCTATCTGTCTTTCTCTCTGTGTCTGTCACTCTCAAATAAATAAATAAATAAAAATTAAAAAAAAATTTAAAATACTCAAAAATCAAAAGGTCCAAAATTATAGGCAGAATTTTTCTGTATCCATGTTCCCATTTTAAATCATTCCATTCTAAATCAATGTACAAAAAACTTTTGCTCCTCACAGAGATAGTTTATGTATAGTCCCTCAATATATTAGTCATATTTCAGTATGTATTCTCTCTATTTTCTTTTAACTTACCTGGGTGACAGTTTTGCATTTAGTTCTTTTCTGGTTGCATACTATTCCATTGCAAGTATATGCACAATCTATTTCACTAGTACCAAATGGATGAATGTCTTCAAGTGTTTCATAGGGCAAAGATCTGCCTACACTGATATCATTTTGCTTGTGGGTCCGTATTTCCTTAGAATAAACTCTTTGAAGTGGAATTCCTTGGTTACAGCTTTATATTCTAATTTATAATCTTTATTTATTTGAATGTTAGAAAAAACATTTAGAAGCAAGAGGGCAAATTTTGAAAAATAAACTTTTTTAATACCCTCTTTGACCATCTACATACTTCTTTCTTTCCAGTAGGAAATATGTTACCACTAGTCACTTATTATTATTAATATTATTATTATTATTACCATCTCTTTGTGTGTGCATGTGTGTGCATGTTCATGTGTGTGAGTGCAGGCATGCATACCTGAAGGTCAGAGGACAGCCCTGCTTGTCAGTCAGTCCTTGCCTTCTATCTTGTTTGAGGCAAGATTTCTTATTCACCTCTTGGAACATCAGGCTGGCTGATGCATGTGCTTCCAGGAATCTCCTGTCTCTGCATCCTGTCTTGTCATAGAAGGGTCAGGATTATAGTTACTCACTATTGAATCTCAGGCCTTCATGCTGGTGCAGAAATTGCTTTACCCACTGAGACATCTCTATCTCTCCAGCCATTACTACTTTTTGTATATCTCTTCACATACACGCTCTCTCCCACACAAGCAGACACACATGCACTTTGTACATTGAAAAGTTCATACAGGAGAATTTAATTAATTCAGGTAGATCTGTTTGTTTCTGCAATGGAGTCTACATAAATCAGAAGGCATCTGCCAGGATGTTTGCTGGAAGGATTCTGTGTAATCATTTGCAATAGCAACATGCTCTACAGCCTCATACATCATGGTCATTTAAACTATAATACAAATTCTAGTAATTTTCTCTGTGTACATCTGCTCAATAAAGAAGGAAGAAGGGTATGGACAAATCATTCTGAACTGTGTGCAGCAAAACTTTTCTAATAAGAGCTAGTCTAGACAGTGACTTTATCTAGTATACCTGGTAATAGCGATCACCCTGTTAAGCAACCCTTCTCCCCTTCATCTAAGATTCCATTCCCATGTTCTGTGCTCTGCTGGATCTCTTGCTTCCTGTGGCAAGCAATATATATATATATATTTTTTCCTTTTGGCTTCCTCTTCCAACAACATTGAGAATCAAAGGGCAAGCAATATTTTTCTTTTTTTTTCCTTTTGGCTTCCTCTTCCAACAACATTGAGAATCAAAGAGCCTCACAAATAATAAGTGAGTTCTTGACTACTAAGCTGTACCTCAGCCCTCATCTTTTTCAAATCCCGACCACTCTTTCTCACAAAACACCTTCCAAAAGCCCCATGGTACAAAGGAGGTGAGATTTTTCTTAGGTGGGTTTCTTTTATATAACTTTCTTCTTGAAAATCCCCTTATTCTTTACTCCTATTTAATAGTTCTGATGATGATGTAATTTTAGGTGGGAAATGTTTTGTTTGTGTAGAAATGCACAGTTATTGCTCTACTCTTACTGTTAATTCAATTCAGTTGTTATTTCTGGTCCATAATTTTTTCCTCTCTGGAAACATTAATATCCTCTTGATTTCCAATATCCTTGATTTTGCCCATGATATACCTTGATGTACTTTTATTTTCATCCACCTTATGGAACCCCAAATAGGTCTTTCAATCTGGAAACTTTTCTTATATTATATCACCAATGAGCTGGTCATGGAGTCCCTCACCGGTGATCCCAACAGTACATAGATTTCTTCTCAAGCAAAAATATTATTTCACTAATTATTTTCTCCTGTAAGCCTTCATCTTTCTCTTTATAATACTTTTTATTTATTTATTTAATGTTGGAGCTCCTGGACTTGTCCTCTAATTTTCCTATTCTTTCTCTTCTTTTCATCCTTTCTTTGTCTTCTTTTTCTTTTCTTTTTTTTTTTTTTTGCTGTCACTTCTAAGAAAACTCCACTTCATCTTTCAACTTATTTTCTCATATACTTTAGATTTTATTTATTCGTTTATTTTAATGAAGTAAAATTTACCATTTAAGTCACTTTTGGGTGCACAATTTTGTGACCTTCACTATACTCATGTTGGGTGCTACCATCACAACCCATCTATTCCTTCAATTTGTCACTTTCACAAATTGAAACCCTCTATCCTTTATCAAACTCTTTCTTCCCAAGCCTGGCCTGGTGATGCACATCTATAAATCTGGTGCTCAGGAAGCTGTGACAGGAGGACAACAGGCTTGAGGCAAGCCTGGGCAACACACACTGTTGTAGTTTAAATGTAAAATATGGGCTGGAGAAATGGTTTCATGTTTAAAAAGCTTGCCTGCGGAGAAAAAGGACACAAGTTTGATTCCCAGGACTCAGGTAAGCCAGATGCACAAGGGGGCACATGCATCTGGAGTTCGTTTACAGTGTGGCTGGAGGCCCTGGTGCACCCATGTTCCCTCTCTCTCTCTCCCTGCCTATTTCTCACTCTCAAATAAATAAAGAAAAATAAAATATTTAAATGTAAAATATGTCCCATAGCTTCATATGCTTAAGCACTTGGTCCCTGCCTGATGACACTGTTTAGGAAGGTTGTGGAACCTTTAGGAGGTGGAGAATTGCTCGGGGAAGAGCATCACCCAGAGTGGGCCTTAGGGTTTGAGAGCCTGGCCTCATTTTCTGGTTAGCCTTGGCTTCCTGTTCCTGCCAGTAGGCTTCCCCTGCCATGGTGAACTACATTCCCTCAAAACTGTAAACCTAAGTTGCTAAGTTCCTAAATTGCTTCTGGCCAGGTGTTTGTACACAGCAATGACAAAGTAATACAATAGAAAATATCAGTGATGGGGTGATAGTATAGTAGTAGGGTGCTTGTGTCCCATTGCAGGCCTGAGGCTTGAGCAAGCACAAAAATAACCAAAACCAAGTTGGGCCTGGTGGCGCAGGCCTTTAATCCCAGCGTTTGGGAGGCAGAGGTAAGAGGATTGCTGTGAGTTCGAGGCCACCCTGAGCCTACAGAGTGAATTCCAGCTCAGCCTGGGCTAGAGCAAGACCCTACCTCAGAAAACAAAACAAACAAACAAACAAAAGCAAATAAGCAAAAAATAATAACTCCCTATTTCCTGCTTCCCCGGCTGATGAAACCAATACTCTACTTTCTATGAACTTGACTTCCACCCTTAGTATCTAAAGCAAAGGAAGTGCTATGATGTTTTTTGTAACTGGCTTATCTCAGTTAATGTTTTCAAGATTCACCCATGCTGTGGAATATGTCCACATTTGCTTCCTTTATAAAGCAGAACATGCTGCTACTGTGTATATGCTACATTTTATTTAATTCCCTAGCTACTGATGGACACTTGAGTTGCTTCCACATTTTTGGCAGTTGTAAGCAATGCTGCTATGAACATTAGTGTGTATCACATCTTATTAATACCTGTTGGTACACACCTTTAATCCCAGCACTTGAGAAATTGAATTAGGAAGATCAAGAGTTCAAGGTCAGGGTTGGGAGACTGCTCAGTGGATAAAGTGATTGCTGCTCAAATTGAAGTATGGAATCCCCAGACACCAGTAAAATGCCACAAGCTTTGACAGGCTTCTGTAATCCCAGCATGTTAATGGTTACACTGTTGGTGACAGCAAGATTCATGGCAAAGACAGAATTGTCTAGCAGTTCATGGTGAGCACAGCAAAGTCCAGGATGAGAAACCTGCTTTAAATAAGATGAACAGGTAAGAACTACACACAAGATGTTGTCTCACTTCTATGTATGTACTCTGGCACATGCACACAGAAAAATTATTTCAGGGCCAGAGAGATGGCTTTGCAATTAAAGTGCTTGCCTGCAAAGCCAAAGGACCCAGGTTTGATTCTCCAGGACCCATGTAAACCAGATGCACAAGGTGGTGCATGTGTCTTCTGGAGTTCATTGCAGCAGCTGGAGGCTCTGGTGTGCCCTTTTGCTCTCTCTCATAAATAAAAATAAAATACAGGGCTGGGCGTGGTGCTGCACGCCTGTAATCCCAGCTCTCGGGAGGCAGAGGTAGGAATATCGCCATGACTTTAAGGCCACCTGAGATTACATAGTGAATTCCAAGTCATCCTGGGCTAGTGAGACCCTACCTTGAAATCCCAAATAATAATAATGATAATAAAATATTTTAAAAATTGTTTCAAAAAAAGTTCAAGGGGGCTGGAGAGATGGCTAAGCACTTAAAAGTGCTTGCCTGCAAATTCTGCAGGCTCACCCCAGCACCCCTGAAGTATTGACAGTTACCCAGCTACTGAATGTCTAATCCTTTCTTTAGTCCCTAATCAGGCATGGCTTATTTAATGTTTGCCCCTCCCCCCCCAGGGGGGAATGAATGTTTTTGACTCACTACACTTTGAATAGACTTAAATATTTACAATATAGTTTTATGCCATTATCGCAATGCTGCCTTATTTAAAATTCACTTACTTCTTTGTTTGAAAGGAATATTTAGAAATTGGCTTATTTCTGTACAGTGAAGGTTTTACGTTTAGGCCTAAATCTTATCAGGTACTTATTTTGAAAAGGTACTCTACATATTAACAATTAAAACAATTCAAACTAATATGAAATATACCTATAAATACTCTATTAGAACAAATTGTAATTGAAAAATTACATATATGTATGTCTGGTGGTTGTTGAACTGTAAATTGTGTGGGGTATTTGTTCTCCATTTTTAAAATATGGGGTCCTCTAAATGGTCTTTTGCAGAAGTTTCACATGTATTCTTTGAGGTCATTTTTGACAACTGCTCAAATTAATTTAGTATCACAGCAATCAAATGATTCTATAAGAAAAAAACTTAAAAGTAAAAATGGCACCTGGTTATTACCCGAATATATCTTCTCCCTCTGCTTCATTTTAGTCATAGCTATTTAATTTCCTGAAACAAAAAACAAACAGATTTTTCACTAATGTCAGTGCTGCAGAGCTTGCATAGGACAGAAGAGCCAGCTGTACTGGAATTCATCGTATGCATCATCAACAAAATTGGCAGTGAAGTTCTGATTTCAGAGCCTCCATGGTTAACAATGATGTACAAGCTGTGCTTGATTTTCAGATATGAGACCGAACTGACTTTGCTGACAGAAAAAAAAAATCTATTTTTGATTCATAAATGGGGAAAATTTGTTACAAAATTATTGATGTAGGATAAACGCAGATCATGAAGATATCATTTTTAGACTCCATTTTCTAACCCTAAAACTACTTAAGTTCATTATTATTATAATCATCATTATAATTATTAGCATTATGATGATGGAATCTAAGCATATAACTAAAACTGCAGTTAAGTTTTGTGAGTGAGTCATATATCTACAAGTATTATATTAACACTGGAATATGATTTTAACGAAAAGGACCAACAGAACTAATTAGCAATTGATTATATTAGCATCACTGTTCTGGAGATAAGGCTAATTTCAAATCTTGTTGCAGGTGATCATGGGTAAAATCTGACATTATAGAAAGAATGATAGAACAAATAGATGTAAAAGAGGGGGGAATGCTTTTTGATGATAAGTTCTTAAACAATGGAGATTTCTCAGTCATTGCTTAGAGCAACTACCACATTAAAAAAAAATCCATAAGTCAATTTGATCAAGCTGCTAAGTGTATACCACTAAATTAGAAGCAGTAGCCTTATGTAAAATGAGGTAAGTATAATAACACGAGAAGTTCTTTCATTTATGAGCTCCCATTGTGCATGTCCCTTTCTTCCACGATGCCTGTTACCTGAAAGTATATTCCCTACCAGCCTCCCACTCAGGGCGGCTTCCTCCTTATGCCATGCTTACCTATTTCCCAACTTACTTACCTGTCATTCATCCCAGTCCTTTAAGGTTTTGCAAGAACATGCAAGTTGAGAGCCTGAAAATGTTTATTTTTGAAAACATGCTATCCTCCTCAGAGTACAGATTTGCATCTTTGAGAAGAACTCTTGACGACCTACTGCCAGCAGTTGAAATGTCACACCTTCTGTCTGTCAAGAGTGGCAAAAATCCATATCCTACAATAACCGGCTCTTACTTATTGATTCTACCCTGCTCTAAATGTGTGTTTTGGAAGCATAATGAAATTGAGATTAAGAGCAAGGGCTTTACCGTCAGACAGACCTAGTTTAAAAAGTCAACTCTTCCATTTACTAGCTGTTGGTAAGCTCTACCTATCTAAAGGATGGGATGCTTCTATCCACCTCTTAGGGCTGCTGTGAGAAATAAATTGTGCACTGCATACAAAATCATGGCTATAATGTTAAATGATATTAATAGTTCAGTAATTATCAACTATTATTTATGTAATTCGTAGTAATTCAAGCAGTCTTTCTAAATTATTGATTTCTATTCATTCACATATAGGCCTCATATACCTACATAAACACTTGTATCCCAAACACAGGTGCTAGAAACCTAAATAAATCAAGGACCTGTAGGTACCCAGCCTTGCTTAATTTTATGTCTCCAATAGTGTATTGCCCAAAGTTCTGTAGATAATAATAATTAATTTAATAATCAATTCACTGTGAAATGTCTTTCATGACAATATACATTTCCTATAAATCAGGAATAACATATATTAAAGAAAAAGATAAATTTGTACACTCGTGTGCTTTCTGTGGGATTGAAGTATTTTTGTTTGCATGTTTTATTGAGTTAAAGTCAAATGAAGCATTCTCTTCAAAGATAGGTCTGGCTGAGGATATGGGTCAGTGGTTAAAGAAACTTGCCAGCAAAGCCTGTCAGCCTGGGTTCAATTCTTCAGTACCATGTAAAGTCAGATGTGCAAAGTAGAATATGCTTCTAGAGTTTATGTGCAGTGACAAGAGGCCCTGGCAAGGCCCTGGCATGCCCATCCTCTCCCTCTCTCAAATAAATAAGTATCTTTTGTTTTGCAAAAATGGGCTTGTGGTTTTTGTCAGTACTATAATGGTTATTGCACAAGTTATGAGGAATAAAACAGTATCCTATGATGTAATGTACTAAGAAGCAGCATATTAGATGTCTTCATCTTTCTTGGTATATATGTCAAATTATATTCCAGGGGTCTGAAAGAGCTAATATCTCCCTATAAAGTACGTCTTGGTTTATTATCAGAGAGTTTATAATTATAGCATTTGGAAATTTTAAAGATAGTATCAATAAAATAAAAATGGCATTTATAATGTTTGGCCCAGTCCTATGGTGCATATAACTAGTGATGCAGGGTAGAAAAGTCTTGAAAGAAATGGAATTGGTATGGGCACGGTGGAGCATGACTATGATCCCACCACAGCACTCAAGAGCCTCAAGCATGAGGACTGTTGTGAGTCAGAGGCTAAGCAGGGCTACATAGCAAGATCCTGTCTTTAAAAAAAGGGAATGAAATCCTATTGTTCAAGAATCATTAAGAATAGCCACGTGGTGGCCCACACTTTTAATCCCAGCATTAGGGAAGCAGAGGTAGGAGAATTATAGTGAGTTCAAAGCCACCCTGAGACTACATAGTGAATTCCATGTCACCCTGGGCTAGAGCAAGACACTACCTCAGAGAAACCAAAACATATAAATAAATAGATAAATAAAAATCAGAAAGAGAATCATTAAGAGTGAGCATCTACAAAACCATCTTTTAATGTAACACCTACTTAGCTTCACAGTGAGTTTCTCCAGCGAGCTCTCAAGGTTGTTTCTCCAGGTGAGTTCATTATCCTGTCATCACAAGTGACCAGTGAATGACTCTATGTGTCTGGTTTACAACACCAAGCCTTCAAAGACATGATGTGATGTGTAACAGAAACTGGGGAGATAGCACAGAGGTTAAAGGTGCTTGCTTGGTATATGTCAGCTTGCTTGGTTGGAAGCTATAGAACAACTTTTAAAATGTATTTTATTTAAAACAGAAAGACAGAATATGGGCATGCCAGGGCCTCTTGCCACTAGAAAAAAAAAAAACAACAGACTATGTGCATCTGGCTTTTCATGGATACTGGGAATCAAACCCAGGCTGGCAGGTTTGTAAGCAAGTGCCTTGGACTGCTACACTGTCTCCCCAGCCCATGAAGTATCATTTTTAAAATATTGGAGAAACCTGAATTAACCCATCTCATGATTTAAGTTTGGGATATAGACAGGAGCTGAACAGGAAAATCTTTCCAGTTCCCATGTCTACTAATGCTTATATCTTTTCCCTATATCTTCCAATGCGTGTCTTTTCCCCATATCTCCTAATGGTACATTTTCCTCCCATATCTCTCAATGTTGCATCTTCCTCCCATATCTCCCAATACTTTCACCTTCCTCCTATATCTCCCAATGTTGCATCTTTCTCCCATATCTCCTCATGCTTGCATCTTCCTTCGTTAGAAGCTCAGAATGTGTTTACCTCCCTCTTCACCACCAAGTGGAGTCTACTCATTCACAGTGCTGAGAGTCCTGGACCTGAGAAGATCGCTTTGCCACTCAGTATTTCACTGGGGCCACTCAAAAATGGTATATCTCCCAAACTATTGCTCCTTGCCCCTATCGCTGCATTTTCAATCTAGGGGCTTCTCTCATTGCTTCTACCTCACCTGGGGTAGCCTTTCATCTTCTATCTTAAACTGGCTTTCTTCTCTCTTGAGGAAGGAATCAGACACCCCTATTTGGACCTCTATTTCTACTTTTTATCTCAACCATCACCAAAAGCTCTCTTTATTTTTATTACTTCCTCTGCTTATTACCTATGGGCCAAATCCCTCCCACTCACTGCCTTTGTAAGTAATATTTTATTTAGGCATAACCATATCCATTCTTCTGCTTATTGCTTTCATACTTAAAGACAGAGTTGAGCAGCCAGACCTGAAATATCTATGATCTGGCTTTTAGTAGAATAGTTTTTCTCACCCCTCATGTGGTTATTCATCCTCCTAGACTATACTTCCTGCTACCCATGCTCCTTTGCTTCTGCCATTATAAGCTCCATAGCTAATAGTCTATCACCAGCAAATTTGTCTGTATCTCACTGTCATCTCTGGATGGTTCCTTTGCTTTGTTACTGTAGCTGAAACCTAATGATCCACTGGAGTCACCTGATGCAGCCCATATGCCAGGGGGCTTCTGCTTCTTTGCATCCTGTCTCACTGCAGACCCAGCCTGTTATCTGCAGCCACTTCCAAGACATTATCTTATCTTTCCAACCACAACTCCTTGGAGGGTTATGTCATCAGACTTTGTAACCTCCTACGCTTACTTGTCATCTAGAGAAGTCAGTTATTCATTCTGTGGTAATTTCAGCTGTTATTGTCACTGACTTCCTTAATGACTGCAGTCCCCACAGTCTCCGTTTCCAGACCTCCTCACCTTACATTAAAATGATGCTATTTCTCAACTTACTCGTTTGGTCCCAATCTCTTGACTTGGTCATCAGCAACACACCCAACATGCCCAGAATCTGAAGTTCAAGCATGCCATTCTCTGCTTACTTCCTCTATGCCAGTATCTCATTGTGGTGGTTTGATTATGAAGTGTACTCCATAGCCTCATGTGTTTGTGATTAAGCCTCATACCTGATCCCCAGCCTGTAAAGCCTGTGGTAGGCAGAGCCTTAGAGGAGGTATGTCACTGGGGGGTGGACCCTGAGGCTTATTAGTCATAGCTTATTATTATTATTATTATTGGTTTTTTGAGGTAGTATTCACAGCTAGCCCACTCTTGCTGCTTCTTTCCTGCTGTTGTGACAAGATATGATGCCCATGGTCTGCCAAGACCATGGTGATGCATCCCCTCATAACTGAAAGCTGAAGTAAATTCTGTCCTTCCACCAGCTGCTTCTGGCCACATACCTTTTCTAAACAACAAGAAGGTAACTGCTGCCAGGCATGGTGGTGCACACCCATAATCCCAGCCCTTGGGAGGCAAAGGTAGGAGCATCACTGTGTGTTCAAAGCCAGCCTGATACTATATAGTGAATTCAAGGTCAGCCTGGGCTACAGTGAAACCCTACCTCAAAAAGCCAAAACAAAAACAAAAATAAAAGAGAGAAAAGAAAAGGGTAGCTGCAATCATCATTAAGCACATGTGCACAAGCAACTTCACTGAAACTTTCCCAATTTAGGAAAAGAGGATGACATCAAAATAAAAGAGACTAATTGAGGTGGGGGGGGGATATGAGGGAAAGTGGATTTGTGAAGGGGAAAATGAGGGAGGGGAAGGAACTATCCTGGTTTATTGTGTGCAATTATGGAAATTGCCAATAAAAAGTTTTTTTTTAATTATCCCAACTATTGAGTTCATGATTGCATCACTATCACTTTGCACTCCATGGATCATCCTTTTCTTCTCTATCCATTCAAGTTTCTTTGAGATGTTACTAAGCCTATCTTTCTTTTTGTTTTATTTTTTTGATCATTCCTTTTTCTCTACTGTCTCCCTGGTTAAGCTATGAACCTATTAAATACAATAGACCACAATACTTTACACAATTGGATATTGAATAATAATAACTATACTGGCTTGTACATTCAAAATTCTGGATTTAAATCCTGAGCAATCAAAAGCAATTATTGGTTTGGCATAGTACTTTGGCATTCCTACTTTCCAAAATGATCATTTCACATCACATCTAACTTCTAAAAAATATTTTACTTATTTATAAAAGAAAGAGGCAGATACATATGTATGTAGAGAGAGAGAGAGCAAGAGAGTATGTGGGGGGGGGGTGGTTGGTGGTGCATCAGAGCCCCTAGCCACTGCACACAAACTCCAGATGCATGTGTCAGCTTGTGTATGTGGCATTACATGGGTACTGGGGAATCAAACCCAGGACCTTAGGATTAAGAGGCAAAATGCTTTAATCACTGAGGCATCTCTCCATTCCCAAACCTTACTTTTTTAAAAAATATTTTATTAGCTGGGCATGGTGGTGCATGCCTTTAATCCCAGCACTCAGGAGGCAGAAGTAGGAGGATCAGTGACAGTTTGAGACCACCCTGAGACTACATAGTGAATTCCAGGTCAGCCTGGGCTCCTGGGCTAGAGTGAGACCCTACTTCGAAAAAATAACAACAACAAATATATATATATATACATACATATACATATATATATACATACCACCTTGTGCAAATGGCTTTGCATAGGTATTGGGGAATTGAAACTGGGTCCTTTGGCTTTGCCAGCAAGCACTTTAACTCCTAAGTCATTTTCCCAACCCCTGTCACACCTTATTTTTTTAATCCCCCAACTTCCTTTCCTTTTCATATTTTCAGTTTATAAACTTGCTTCATAAATTGTTGAGAAAATGAGTAGTTTAATAAGAATTTCCTCACTGTTTAAATTTAAAATTGCCTTCCCTTCTCCCTCTATATGCCTGTTCTCTGCCTGCCTTCTATGTTATAGTAAGTGTTTCTGCTATTGATACTAGTTTAATGCCAGGTCCCATCCACAGTCACCTTTTCAAGGGTTTTATTTCTCAGTTATCTACCCACTCACTCCTGAATCATCGTTTCTCTCTTAAATTACCCTCATTGTCATAAACTACTTCCACTTCTAGTAATTCCTTCTTAAAAAGCACACACATTGCCAGGTGTGGTGCCGCATTTGGGAAGCAGAGGTAGGAGGATCACCATGAGTTTGAGGCCACCATGAGACTACATAGTGAATTCCAGGTCAGCCTGGGCTAGAGTGAGACCCTACCTCAAAAAACAAAAAATAAAACAACAAAAACCAGGCACACACACACACATGCACATATTAACTACTACACTGACCTATAGTTTCATATTTATTTTAAGATAGCATCTTCTTTATTTATTTAAGAGTGACAGAGAGAGAAAGAGGCAGAGAGAGAGAAAGAGAGGAGAAAATGGATGCGCCAGGGCCTCCAGCCACTGCAAACGAACTCCAGATGCATGCGCCATCTTGTGCATCTGTCTTATGTGGGTCCTGGGGACTCGAGCCTCGAACCGGGGTCCTTAAGCTTCACAGGCAAGCACTTAACCACTAGCCTAAGATAGCATCTTCTTATGCAGCCCAGACAGGTCTTAAACTTAAGATCCTTTTACCTTCTGCCTCCTGATTGCTAAGAGTATAGGTGTGCACCACCACACCAGTCCAAATTGTTTCTTACAATGATTGCAACAGTCACAACAAGAAGACCCTCACTTCATCTCTTTTCTCCTTCAAAAGTTTCTTGAGGTGGCTGGGGAAATGGCTTAACTGTTAAGGCATTTACCTATGAAGCCTAAGGACCCTAAGTTTGATTCCCCCAGGACCCAAGTAAGCCAGATGCACAAGGGGGCATATGCATCTGGAGTTTGTTTGCAGTGCCTGGAAGCCCTGGCAGCCCATTCTCTCTCTCTCTCTCTCTCTCTCTCTCAAATAAATAAGTAATTAAAAAAAAATCTCTTGAACCTCAGTTTAGATGTCTTCTCAGAAGAGTCCTCTATCCAGGTGTGTAAATATAGGTGCCCAGGAAGTCTTTGCTGCACCACTTGATTAGAAATCTTTGCATGGCCTTCATCAAGCTTCCACATGTACCTTTGTTGATGTTTACTGCTTTTCTCCCCATGCCATTTTACATAAGGTCCATGAAATCAGTATCATCTCTTCTCTCCCCTTTATTCTCAGAACATATGACAGGGCCTCAGTAAAGGTCTTGGAATGATCAAGTGAATGTTTTATTCCTTTTTTTATTTATTTTATTTTTATTTTTTGGTTTTTCAAGGTAAGGTCTCATTCTGGCCCAGGCTGACCTGGAATTCACTATTTAGTTTCAGGGTGGCCTTGAACTCATGACAATCCTCCTACTTCTGCCTCCCTAGTGCTGGGATTGCTTTGTTACTTTTTCTATCTACTATATGCCATAGGGTTCTCAAGGGCAAAAAAAAAAAAAAAATGGTGTTTTCATAGATATGTTACTTTCTCATTGCTGGAAAAGAAATGACCTGACCAGAAGCAACTTAAAAAAGGAAAGGGTTTATTTTCAGCATACAGTTTCAGGAGGTGTTTCTTTCTTTTTTCTTCTTCTTCTTCTTCTTCCTCCTCCTCCTCCTCCTCCTCCTCTTCCTCTTCTTCTTCTTCTTTTTAATGTTTTTATTTGTTTGCAATCAGAAAGAGAGACAGAGAGAAAAAGAGAGAAAGAAAGAGAGAAAATGGGGATGTCAAAGCCTCCTACCACCACAAATGCACTCCAAATGCATCCACCACTTTGTGCATCTGGCTTTACATGGATACTAGGGAATCAAACCTGGGTCAGCAGGCTTTGTAGGCAAATACCTTTAGTGACTGAGCCATTTGCCCAGCCCTCAGGGGAAAATTTCTGTCATGGAAGACAGTGGTGTCACATTATCACAGTAGCAGGAAGGAAGGAGCAAAAGCAAAGCCACCAGGCAGGGCTGACATATATATAGCACCTCAAGACCTGCCTTCAGTCCCACACTTCCTAGAGTATGCTCCACCTCCCAAAGTCTGTCTGTGATTGTCCCATGCAGCACCAATGGCTGGGAATTTGGTATATAAACACAGAGGCTATGGGGGGCATTTTACATCCAAACCACCATAGTGTATTACACGCCTTTACACTTGATGTTTAATAAACACTTGTTGCATAACTAAATGAATCATTGCTAAAAATGAGCAATAACCTAAAGATAAAAGTTATTAGCATGATGTTCTACTTTTGAAATTTACACTGGCATTTTTACTTTTAAAAAATTAAGATGATTTCCTTTAGGCTTCTCCTAATTCCTTCTAAACTAGTGCTAATTTGTATGGCTTATCCATATGCAACAAAATTAATTTTTCTAACTTTAACTAAGGCTTATAAATAAATAAGTATACATATATGTATGTAGATGGATGGCTATATATACACCTACCCACACATATATAAAACATATGTTAGTCCTGTTCTTAAGATCTGCCAAAGTTTCTTGGTAAGACTTGCCAATTGCAATCATGTGACAGGATGACAGTTCTCTTCTCTGGGAGAAGTCCAGGCTTCCAATGTCTGGGACAGAAATAATATAGACCAAGAAACATATATAGCTGATGATGGGTGGTTTTTGGCTCCCATAATGTGAAGTTTGGTTGTTTTATTGGAAGACTATGAAAATCATTAGACAAGAAATTATTTTTATTTCTACTCAGCTGAAAGAAGTTTTCCTTCCTGTTTTTCTGTATTCTGGAATACTGTAAAGACAATTTGCCTGGTCAATATGGCTTTATACTAATCTTTATCACTCAGTGATAGCATAAGAGCTTTTTGCCAGTGTAGCTGCCTTATTTTTATTGGCATAGTATGTTTGTATCCAATTATACCCAATTATAAATGCTTTCCTGCTACCAATAATATGGAAGTGCTTAAGAATGAAGATGCCAGGCATGGTGGCTCATGACTTTAAGCCCAGCACTGGGGAGGCAGAGGAAGGAGGATCACTATGGGTTTGAGGCCAGCCTGGGACTACAGAGTGAGTTCCAGGTCATCTGGGGATAGAGTGAGACCCTACTTTGAAAAACACAATCAAAGAGAGAGAGAGAGATTTTCACTCTCAGGCAGAATCGATCCCAAGGAAGTGCAAGAGACTCTTCAGTGGTTGCATTTCTTCATGGAGAGGAGGTAAGGTTAGGAATGGTATCAACTGAAAGCAAGAAGAGAATCAGGTAACAGTGGGTTTAGAAAACAAGCATCCAGTGGCTCAAATTGCATTAAGGCTGCCATCTGCAACTCCATTGCCTGCTCCATCATAGTCTTGTGACACTTCCAGCACAGTAGTGTTTCAGCTCATTTGTCCTGGGGGTGGGGGGAAAGGTTCCAAAGGCAGGAATCCTGGACAAGAGAGCTTCTCTTATGTGATGTTCTCTGATCAAAGAGAGAAAACTTTTCTCCTTGCAACTTTCAAATAGACTTCCATCTCATTGACAAAAAAATCTGCCCATGAGACTTACGAGATCCATTGCTAGAATGACCATTCCCAAGACATAGATAGAGAGATACTTAGCCAAGTTTTTAACAAACTGAGGCAGCTTGATTTGGAAGGATGAAAAGAGTGATGGTGTTGAGCCAGGTGTAATGCGGCACCTCTGTAATTCCAGTACTCAATGGGGAAGATAAAGTAGGAGGATCACCCAGCCTGGAATAATGCAGGTTGAGATACAGGGAGAGTTCTAGGCCAGCCTGGGATACATACTGTGACCCTGTCTCCAAAGAGATAAAGAGAGGGAGAGAGAAAAAGAAAGAGAGAGAGAGCCGGGCATGGTGGCACACACCTTTAATCCCAGCACTTGGGAGGCAGAGGTAAGAAGATCACCACGAGTTTGAAGCCAGCCTGATACTACATAGTGAATTTCAGGTCAGCCTGGGCTACAGTGAGACCCTACCTCAAAAGAGAGAGAGAGAGAGAAAGAGAGAGAGAGAGAATGAAAGGAATGAAGGAAGGAAGAAAATAAGAAAGGAAGGAAGGAAAGAGGGAAGAAATTGAACAGTTGGGAAGCAGACTGCCTACAGTGGACTACCAAGCTCATTCATGATGTTTCATGAAGGAGACCATGCTTATGTTGAGTCTTGAATTCAAGTAGAAGTGGGTCATGTAAGAAGGTTACATTTGGAGTGAAGCCTGCCGGGCTACACTGATGACTGCTCATGAACCCAGCAAAGCCAGGGAACCAGCACTGGACAACATTGTCCCTATAGGACTAAACCTTAACTCTTAATGATAAACACCATCATCAGATCTTCTCACCTTGGGAAGGTTAACAGTGAGGGACAGATGTCAGAAACATCTGTGGCAGAGAGACAGTATACGTGTAGTGGAACATGCGAGAAAGAAAGAGCTAGAAAGAAAATAAGAGAAAGAGTGAAGACAGGCACAGATGAGCTCAAGAAATAAGCACAATTAGTCTCTGGTCTCAGAAGAAGCAGTATCTGTGGTATCTATCAGAGAAAGTGTCAACTCTACAAACTTCTTCTTCTTCTTTTTTTCCCCGAGATAGGGGTTTCACTCTAGCTCAGGCTTTCCTAGAATTCACTATGTAGTCTCTGGGTGGCCTCAAACCTCAAACTCATGGCAATCCTCCTACCTCTGCCTCCCGAGTGCTGGTGTTAAAGGCATGCGCCACCATGCCCGGCTTCTCTAAAAACGTCTTTAATGGCCTGTACTGTACGATCACAATTGTCTGCAGCCCACAGAAATCAATGGATCTAGTTCAGAATGTAATCTGAAAGATGATAATTCATTCTCATAAAATTACTGATGAAGTTTGAGTCATAAATGATTTTTATTCCACCATCCAGGTTGAGACTCTAACATGTGAGATCCTTGGGAAGCAGTGTGTGTACTTGTGGTTAATGTTCAGAAAAACACTCTGCATACTTCCTGAGCAGTTCTGAAAAAGAAAACAAAAATCAAATTAGAATGTAATGAGGCAATAAGTGACAGTTAAGAAAGCACAAGGCCAGAAAAGACAATTCCTGGATCTGCCAGGGTGTGTAATCTAGCCTGAAGTGTAAATAAAAACAGATTGGATGGCTAGAAAGAAACCTATGGTGGACACAATCCAAGGGAACTAGAACCTGTGTCCAAGGACAGTGGTGCTCCACCCTGGCTACCTATTAGAATTACTTGGAGGCTTATGTAAAACTGCATACAGGCTTCCTTCAAGATCTTCTGGATCTGAACCTGGTTCCTTTAATTTTTTTATTTTTTTTATTTTCAAGGTAGGGTTTCATTCTAGGCCAGGCGGACCTGGAATTCACTGTGGAGTCTCAGGGTGGCCTCAAACTCACAGTGATGCTCCTAACTCTGCCTCCCAAGTGCTAGGATTAAAGGTGTGTGCCACCATGCCTGGCCTCATTTATTTATTTATTTATTTATTTATTTATTTATTTATTTATTTGAGAGAGAGAGAGAGAGAATGTGCCTACCAGGGCCTCCAGCCACTGCAAACAAATTCCAGATACTTGTGCCACCTTGTGCAGCTGGCTTACATGGGTCTTGGGGAATTGAACCTAGGTACTTTGGCTTTGTGGGAAAGCATCTTAACTGCTAACTCATCTCTCCAGCCCAGTTCCCTGACTTTAAAATGAAAGTAAAAGAGCTGGGTGTGGTGGTAATCCCTCTAACTCTAGCACTCAAGAGGTAGAGGCAGGAAGATCAGGAGTTCAAAGCCAGCCTCAACTACATAGTGAGTTCAAACAAAGCCTGGGATACATGAGACCCTTCCATAAATAAATAAATGAATAAATAAATAATTAGTAAGTATACATTAAAAGGATGAGAGCAATAAAATCAAACAGAATGTCTTTGTGAGGATAGAATGAAATACCACTTATGTCTGATGCATAAGAAATGCCAAAAATATTCTCTTTCTGTGTTATCAGGTAGAATACTTTGATTTGCAGAATTAAACCCCTCCCTAAACAATAACAGTGATTCCTTGTTTCAATTGAGTGAAGCATCTTGAGCTCATAGTGGCACCAAGTCTTCAAACTGGCTCCATTCCTTTGTACTTCTTGTTGTCCTTCTCTACCTTTTGTTTTTGCCTCTAGTATAGCTTCTCTAAGTTGTGCATAGGTCAAGTTGCCTGTAAGGTGAGTGCTATGGTTTGGGTCTCTGTCCTATGGGTTCATATGTTGGGACCATGGTCTCAGTGTGCATTGTTGAGAAGTGGTATGGAAACTCTAGAGAGGAAGGTAAGGCTGCTGGGAAGTAATGAAGTCATGGAGGACACTGCTCTTGGAAAGAAATTGATGTAGTCCTCCTGGACCTATGGTTAGTTCTTGCAAGATGATTGCTATAATGAGGACAAAGTTCACTCTTCCCCTTTCTCTGCCTCCTGTCTTGTCAGGTGACCTATCTCTTCTCCAACACTTATGCTCCTGCCATTGATATACCAATGACCATAAGACTCTCCTCACCAGAATTGAATTGATGCCAGTGCTATGCCCTCACAACCCATGAACTATATAGCCTCTCTTCACTATTAATGTATCAAACTTCAGGAGTTCCATTATAGCAGAAGAAAATATAGTGAGAAAGAATAGTGCTTCCTCAACAAGGAAAGGAAAGAAATTCAAGCTCTTGGGAGATTAGGCCATTCCTGAGCCAATGAGCCTAGCCAGGAATGCCAAGCACTAGATGATTCAGTCCAGGATTAGCCTGTTGAAGAGATGATGGAGCTAAGGATGAGCTTGCCATCCAAAATTACACACCATTAGGACCCACCCGTGAAGCTGGAGATATTATAAACAGCAAAACGACAAGTCTACTATGTATTGGGCAGGAGGAAATTTAAAGTTGTGCAAGTTATCTCAATTTGTCCCATATTCTTACTTTACCTGCCCAGCAGCCCCTTCATATAGCCTTGCTGCCATTTCTTCAGCCCATGATCTAATGCTTTATGTAAAATGAAACAACATATTAGCTTCATTAGTATACAAATTTAAATATATTTTATTTATTTGAGGGGGGGGAGGTGTGTGTGAGTGTGTGTGCATGCATGTGTGCTTGTGTGTGTGTGTGTGTGTGTATGTATATACACTCCAGGGCCTCCTGTGACTTCAAATGACCTCCAGATGCATGTGCTACTTTGTGCATCCGGCTTTATGTGGGTACTGGGAAATGGAACCTGAGCTGGCTGGTTTTGCAAGCAAGTACCTTTAACGGCTGAGCCATCTTCCCAGTCCTAGTATGCAAATCTGCTTTTATCTTTCACAATGGTAAAATTGTATGTATACGAAAGAATTGCTTTAAAATAAATCTGATCGCCGGGCGTGGTGGCGCATGCCTTTAATCCCAGCACTCGGGAGGCAGAGGTAGGAGGATCTCCGAGAGTTCGAGGCCACCCTGAGACTACATAGTGAATTCCAGGTCAGCCTGAGCCAGAGTGAGACCCTACCTCGAAAAACCAAAAAAAAAAAAAAAAAAAAAAAAAAAAAAAAAAATCTGATTTATCATCAGTAAAAAAAAAAAAAAAAAAAGAACTGTGTGTTCAACTGAAACAATCTACTAGTGTTGTGTTAAGCTTGCACTTAAAGATACTTTTTAGTTACTTGTGAGGAGAGAAAGAGAATAGGTATGCCAAGGCCTCTTGCTACTGCAAATGAACTCCAGATGCATGCACTACTTTGTACATCTGGCTTTATGTGAGTATGGGGAATCAAACCTAGGCCAAAAGCCAGAACATTTAATGGTTGAGCAGTCTCTCCAGTTCCCAATATTGTATGTAATGAAACTGTTATTTGCTTAGTATTTAGAAGTATAAAAATATTGCTATTGGAAGCCAGGCATGGTGATGCATGTCTTTAATCCTAGCACTTAGGAGGCAGAGGTAGAAGGATTGCTGTGAATTTAAGGGCAGCCTAGGACTGCAGAGTGAGTTCCAGATCAGCCTGGGCTAGTGTTGCAGTCCGGTTCGCATTGCTGGTAGAAATCACCCAACCAAGAGCAGCTTCTGGGAAAAAGAGATTTATTTTGGCTTATAGGCTCAAGGGGAAGCTCCACGATGGCAGGGGAAACGATGGCATGAGCAGAGGGTGGACATCACCCCCTGGCCAACGTAAGGTGGAGCACAGCAACAGGAGGGTGTGCCAAACACTGGCATGGGGAACCTGGCTATAAAGCCCTTAAGCCCGCCCCCAACAATACACTCCCTCCAGTAGGCATTAGTTCCCAAATATCCATCAGCTGGGAAGCTAGCATTCAGAACACCTAAGTTTATGGGGGACACCTGACTCAAACCACCACAGCTAGAATGAGACTCCACCTCAGTAAAACACCCAAAAGGGCTGGAAAGATGGCTTAATGGTTAAGGTACTTGCCTGCAAACCCAAAGGACTGAGGTATGATTCCTCAGTACCCACATAAAGCCAAATACACAAGGTGGCATATGTGTCTGGAGTTCATTTTCAGTAGCTAAAGGCCCTGGCATGCCCAATCTCTTTGTCTCAATCTGCCTCTCTCTTTAATAAATACATAAAATATTTAAAAAAAAACAGAAAAGTATATATTGCTATTAAAGTTTGAAATATATAGAAAATTGGAAGGTGAATAAAAGAATCTTAAGAAGGATAATCAGGGGCTGGAGAGATTGCTTAGTGGTTAAGGTGTATGTCTGTGAGGCCTAAGGACCCAAGTTTGATTCTCCAGGACCCAAGTAAGCCAGATGCACATGGTGGCACATGTGTCTGGAGTTCATTTGCAGTGGCTAGAGGCCCTGGTTTGTCCAGCTTCACTCTCTCTGTCCCTCTTTCTTCCTCTCTGTGTCTCTAATAAATAAATAAAAATAAATCTTTTTTAAAAAGGATACTCAATATTGCAATGTAATGGATTATTAGCTCTCTATTGTATACACATATATGCAGTACACAAAATTATGTGTGTTAGCAGTTTATTTTAAAAATATTATATTTATTTATTTGAGAGAGAGAAAGAATGGGTGTGCCAGGTCCTCCAGCCATTGCAAATGAACTCTAGACACGTGTAATACCATGTGTATCTGGCTTACATGGGTTCTGGAGAGTTAAACCTAAGTCCTTAGGTTTCGCAGTCAAGGACCTTAAGTGCTAAGCCATCTCTGTAGCCCGATGGTTTGTTTTAAATTAAGATTTTTTTTTTTTTTTTTTTTTGTGGTAGGGTCTCACTCTAGCTCAAGCTGACCTGGAACTCACTATGTAGTCTCAGGGTGGCCTTGAACTCATGGTGATCCTCCTACCTTTGCCTCCCGAGTGCTGGGATTAAAGGCATGAGCCATCATGCCCATCTTAAATTAAGATTTATTTTTTTTTATTTTTTTTTTTTTTGGTGTGTGTGTGTATGTATGTACCAGGGTCTCTTGGTCTCCCTCTAGCCCAGACTTACATGGAATTCACTCTGTAGACAGGGTGGCCTCAAACTCCAGAACTTCTTCTACCTCTGCCTCCCAAGTGCTAGGATTAAAGGCATGAGCCACCATGCCCAGCTTACATTAGTGTTTTATACTATGCTATTCTTCATTATAAGAGATATTTAGCAAAGTTTTCCCATGTTCTTTTTTTATCTGTTGCTTGTCATTTAAGGTATGTCTTGCTATATTACTCAGAGGGGTCTTTAATCTTCTTGCTTTGGCCTCTGGAGTTCTAGGACTAGTCAAGTTTCCAAAGTAGAAAAATAAAGATATGTGAAACAACAACAACAACAAAAGAATTGAATGGAGCAAGGAAGGGAGGGAAAGTGAGAGGGAAGAACCAAGGAAGCAAGGAAGGAAGGGAAGGACGGAGGGAAGGAAGAAGGGAGAAAGGGAAGAAGGAAAGGAAAGAGGAAAATAGAAACCTCACTGAGATACCATCTTCGATTTTCAGTATGCATCAAATATTTGTTTTCTGTACTCATGACAAAGTTATTTATACTTGTGTTTTAAGCATAATTAACACACAAACATCCATTTGTCTTAGATGACAGATAATATCTACCACTGGATGGTTTATTAGTCTTTCCCAATTAAAAAAATGACTCAGGTAATCAATATGAGCTTAAAGATGTGGAAACTCATAACTCACATTTCTTAGCAATAAAAATGACCACTATGTTGCTGTAGGAAGCTCTCTTTTATAGGAGGGAGAAAAGGGATTATAATAATTCTTCCAGGATAGCTCCCAACTTTGTAAATAATTTAACCAATTTTTATCATTCATCTTTCATCCAAGAACTCTTTGCATATGCTAAGGCCTGAATATTTGTGCAGCCATCAATCCATATATGGAAATCCTAACTCTCAATAGGATGGTATAAGGAGGTGGAGCCTTTGGGAGGGAACTAAATCATAAAAACAGCACCCTCATGAATGGCATTCGTGCCCTTATAAAATATAAAAAGCTTTATTTATTTAGTTTTTTAAAAAACACTCTTGAGGCAGCAGTAGGAGGATCATCGCTGTGAGTTCAAGGCCACCCTGAGACTACATAGTTAATTCTAAGTTAGCCTGAGCCAGAGTGAGACCCTACCTCAAAAAAACAAAAATAAAATAAAAGAAAGAAAGAAAGAAAGAAAAAAAGAATGATAAAATAAAATAAAAGGCCCTGGATAGCAATTGGCTTTTCTTACATCTTATGGAGACATAGCAAGAAGCAGCCTTCTGTGTGGCAGGAAAAAAGCCTGCATCACAAAGCCTGCTAAAACCTTCATATTAGACTTCTCAGCCTCCAAAACGGGTACAGTCCTGCTACTCAGAAGCCACAACCTACGCTGTTGTGTTGCAGCAGCTTTAACAGACTAAGAGAGCATAAAATTTTCCAAGATAGACATGGTACAAACATATCCCTAGTCTGTCTTCCCTGGCAGATCCCCTGGTCCATCCTTCCAGAAATAACCGTTTCCAATTCTTTCAGCCATTTCTTTTTCTTTTCTTTTCTTTTTTTAAATGCTGTATTGTCATATTTTAACCACATTAGCACTGTTTTTGGAGTGATTGATTTTAGACATTGTTTTTGAATCCCAGTTTTTAAAAGTACTTTTTTTTTTTTTTTTTTTTTTAATTACAACATGGTCTTCCCTAAGTTGTACAGGTTAGTCTTAATCATCTGGTCCTTCTGCCTCAATGTGCTCAACACTGGAGGTAACAGCACAACCTGGCCCATATTAGCTGTTTTAATTTTATTTTCTAAGGTTTTTTTTGTTTAGTTTTGTTTTTGTTTTTGTTTTTGTTTGAGGTATGGTCTTAAGCTAGCCCACGTTGACCTTAGAACTCACTCTGTAGTCTCAAATATGCCTCAAACTCAATTTTATTTTATTTTATTTTTGGTTTTTCATGATAGGGTTTCACTGTAGCCCAGGATAACCTGGAATTCACTATGTAATCTCAGGGTGGTCACTTTTATTTATTTATTTTTTTAATTTTTTTTTGTTTTTATTTATTTATTTGAGAGCGACAGACACAGAGAGAAAGACAGATAGAGGGAGAGAGAGAGAATGGGCACGCCAGGGCTTCCAGCCTCTGCAAACGAACTCCAGACGCATACGCCCCCTTGTGCATCTGGCTAACGTGGGACCTGGGGAACCGAGCCTCGAACCGGGGTCCTTAGGCTTCACAGGCAAGCGCTTAACCGCTAAGCCATCTCTCCAGCCCAACTTTTATTTTTTAATATGCTTACATATTTATTTATTTGCAAGCAGAGAGGGACGGAAAGACAAAGGCAATGGGCACGCCAGGGCCTCTAGCCTCTGCAAACTCCAGATGTATGAGTCACTTTGTGCATCTGGTTTTATGTGGATACTAGGGAATCAAACCCAGGTTGTCTTTGCAGGCAAGTGCTTTAACTGAAGAGCCATCTCTCCAGCCCTGTCTTAAGTTTTAAATCATATTTTCTAGGGCATCACATCTGTACCACATAAAGCCAGATGCACAAAGTGGAGCATGTATCTAGAGTTCATTTGCAGTGGCTGCAGATCCTGGCATGCCTATTCTCTCTGTCCCTCTTCTCTCTATTTATCACTGATTACAAATAAATAAATACAAATGAGACATATCGGTCCTTAATCCTAGCACTAAGGAGGCTGAAGTAGGAGGCCACCCTGGCCTACAGAGTGAGTTCCAAGTCTACCGAGGCTAGAGTGAGATCCACCTTAAAACAAAACAAACAGAAATAGGAGGACTGAGATTGTCAACAGCGTGTGTGATAACACCTTGAGAGTGGGCAGCGAGCACCAGGCTCCCTTTGTGCAGCTGTACTGGAATCAGCAGTGAACCCTGTACAAATGCTAAAGGAGATGAGAAAGTGTGCCAGTCTTGGCACCTAATCAGAAAGGCGAGACTTACCTAGACCTAAGGGCTAAGCAACAACAGGACAGCAAGCAGTCTCTAAACTTGGCATTGAGTGTAAAGACTCTGGATTCCTATACAGCACAAGAAGTCCCAGTATCAGCTAAATAAGACATTGACCTTCTTTTGTTGCTGTTGTTTGCAGGAGGGTCTAACTCCAATTCAGGCTGACCCAAAAACTCGCTCTGTAGGCCAGGCTGAGGGCAAACTCAGCAATCCTCGTACCTCAGCCTCCCTGGGATAAAAGGGTATGCCACCACACCTGCTTGTATTAAACTTTTTAGAGATATTATTCATTATTGTTTTTCATAGCCTCTGGTCATTTTTAGCAGAAAGAAAATGTTGGGTTTTTGTTTTAAAAATTTGTTTATTCAAGGCTGCCCTGAGACTACACAGTGAATTCTAGGTCAGCCTGGGCTAGAATGAGACCCTACCTCAAAAATTTTATATATATATAAATATATATATATATACATACATACACAAATTTTATATATATATATAAATATATATATATACATACATATACACACACATACACACACATACACATACATACATACATACATACATACATACATATATATATATATATACACATATATATATATATACACATACACACACATATGGAGAGAGAGAGAGAAATGGTATGGGCATGCCAGGATCTCCTCTACTACAAATGAACTCTAGACACATACATCACTGTGTACATTTGGCATTATGTGGGTACTGAGGAATTGAACCTGGGCCATCAAACTTTGCAAGTAAGTGCTTTTACTCACTGAGCCATTTCTTCAGTCCCTGAATTCTTGTTTATAAAGAGAGGGTCTCACTACATAGCCTGGGCTGACCTCAAACTCACCATCCTGCTTCCTTAGCAACTGGAGTGCTGAGGCTCTGCACGTGTGCTTCCAGGCTCATTCTAAATTGACCTTTTACAAAAGCAAAACAGAGCAAATCAAGAACTTACCATCCTAACTACACCTTGGATATTTATTTCAGCTACTAGTCTTGGCAAGCATCTGTAAGAGATCTGGCTAGAGTTTACGCAGGTCTTTCCTGGAAGAGGGGTATGACCATTGTCCCCTCCTACCCTGTGTGGCCACTGTCACCCCAGGGGCTTGTATTACTTCTCTCATGGCAGTACTCCAGCATTAGTCAAAACCATTTGCAAAATGTTTTCACTCAAACCCCATACCCATCATAAAATGGATTTCAAAACTGCATTTAATCATGAACAACAGCTACAGGATGGCCCTTAAGTATTTTCTACTATAATTTCTTTTTGATGCAAGATGAAACTAAAGGCAAGGCATAAAAATTCCAAGGCAGCCAGGCATGGTGGCACATGCCTTTAGCCCAGCACTCCATAGTGAATTCCAGGTCAGCCTGGGCTAGAGTGAGACCCTACCTCGAAAAAAAAAAAAAAAAAAAAAATCCAAGGCAAAAAATAAAATAAATAGTTGAAAAAAAATGCAGGGCTGCCGGGCATGGTAGCACATGCCTTTAATCCTACAACTGGAGAGGCAGAGGTAGGAGGATGGCCATGAGTTTGAGGCCGCCCTGAGACTACACAGTGAATTCCAGGTCAGCCTGTGCTAGAGTGAGACCCTACCTTGAGATTTCTCAGTGGTGAAGGCATTTGTCTGCAAAGCCTAGCAACCTGGGTTTGGTTCCCCAGGACCCAAGTAAAGTCAGATACACAAAGTGGCACATGCATCTGGAGTTCATTTCAGTGGCTAGAGGCCCTGATATGCCCATTATTCCTGTTTCTCTTCTCTCTCTATCTCTCTCTTCTTGCAAATAATAAATAAAATAAGAAGCTGGGCGTGGTGGTGCATGCCTTTAATCCCAACACTTGGGAGGCAGAGGTAGGTGGATCGCTGTGAGTTCAAGGCCACCCTGAGACTCCATAGTGAATTCCAAGTCAGCCTGGGCCAGAAGTGAGACCCTACTTCAAAAAAAGAAAAAGAATAAATAAATTGAAAATTCAAAGACGGACCCCCCCATGATGCATGACCCACAGTCCCCAATGAGAAGAACCGGCATCCCCAAGGAGGAGGCTCCCTTTGGAGAGGGGGCAGGGATGAGGATAAGGATGGTACCAACAAATACTGTTTACATACTGACTATGTCCATAACTAATAAAAAAAACATTCGAAGCCAGGTGTGGTGACACATGCCTCTAAGCCAGCACTCAGAAGGCAGAGGTAGGAGCATCACTATAAATTCAAGGCTACCCTGAGATTATATAATGAATTCCAGGTCAGCCTAGGATAGAGTGAGACCCTACCTTGAAAAATAAAAACAAAACAAAACAAAATTCAAGGCACTAAATAAAAATATAGACTTCTTGACAGGGTGCACACTTTTAAACCCAGTACTTGCAAGGCTGAGGTAGGAAGATCACTGTGAGTTTGATGCCAGCCTGAGAATGCTGAATGAATTCTAGGTCAGCCTGGGCTAGAGCAAGACCCTACCTCAAAAAAGCACAAACAAGAAAAAGACTTCTCTGAAATTCCTCTCTGAATTCTCCTCTGTCCTAGGGAAGCAATGTGAGCAGCACCCTATGAAGTGGACATCCCAGACCTCTTACTCTACCTAGTGTGGCTCCAGAGACAGTGCTTTTTGTCTCTGTGGCCCAGGGGCTGTCTGGAGTGATTTGCATATATTTATTGCTCAATCTCCATTTACATTTTACTATTCCTCTTGAGAAACTGAGGCAAAGACACTGTACATACAACCTTCTGAAGGTTGTATGGTGAGGAAGTAGCAAAACTAAGAGCCAAGCCCAGGCGTTATGGTTCTGGCATCAAAGTGTTTAATCACACACACATAACGCCTTTCAAAAATTCTTAATTTGCAACATATACTTATCAGATCCTATGATTTTAGAGTTTCCTGAATGGGAGGGGGAAGCAAAACAGAGCTGCTCAAAAAATGTTATAGTCAAGTCTTATATTTCTATGTTCATTAAAAAAAATATTTCCTTGTCCTCATGAGTACGAAGAAAAGTGTTCTTACCCAGACACACGCCGAACAGCGTTCCTGAAATGGATTCATACCTAACAATCTTTGATGGCTATAGACAAGAGACATGGGAGAACCCAACCTCAACATGATGATTTGAACTAAAGGCAAAGCTCAAATCAATTGTACAATCTAGAAATGCTATCTGAAAGGCTACATCTTTGGATTTTTATACTATTTGGAAGAGGACTGGGTTCTGTTAATAGGACAGACTTCATGCAACATATGTTAAGAAAAAAAATTTGGAAGCACTTTAAAAATACAAGCTTGGAAGCTCAATCTTGCAAAAAGGAAAAAAAAATACTCCTTAAAATGTTTTGGAGCTTTTAGGAGATAAAGTCAATATTAAAATTAGTATGGAACATAGAGAAAGGGCTTTATGAGTTGAGTGATTGTTGTTTTTCTAAATGTCAGCATGGAAACCCAAACAGAAGAAGGTGAACTGGGTCCTTGGAAAGACTGACTGGGAAAGCTGAGTATTAGGCTTGTGACGTGGTTGATGGCAAGCAAAACTTGTCCAGGGTGTGATGACCAAGTGTTTCCTGGAATGAGGGGCTGCTTCCAGACATCTAAACAGGCATGATGCTGTGGGGTCATGCACTGAAAGTCAACAGCAGATCCAGATTGACATGGAGCAGGATTACTAAGGCTGTGAACAATGTCCTCAGCTACAGCCCTTGGAAGTTCGGAAAACATTCATAGATAGTCTGAACTGAGATTCTTTCTACAATGACAATCTTGTGTACATGAGGAAAGCAACCAACTTCAAAACGTAACTCACAGTCTGCTTGTATTTAGCAGCATGGAAAAGAACCAATTTTAAAACTGAATTTGCCCTCTGCTTTCATTTAATGTCATGACTAAAAATGTAATGCCTGGGCTAACAAGGGCTTACTTCATCATAGCATTAGTGTGTCCCCTGAACATAGCATTTAATTGAGAAATAAACTTATATTAAAGACAACCTCCACTGGGTGTGGTGGTGCACATTTTTAATCCAAGCACAAGGGAGGCAGAAGTAGAAGAATCACTGTGAGTTCAAGGCCAGCCTGAGACACAGTGAATTCCAGGCCAGCCTGGGATACAGTGAGACCATACCTTGAGAAAGACGAATAAAGAGAAGGACAGGGTCCATTGTGGAAGAGGTGGCAGAAAGAATGTAAGAGCCAAAGGAAGGTAGGACTCCTTACAATGTGCTCCTCCAGAAACAAAATGGCCTGGGTATCTATGACCTCACAGTGCCTGACACTACCTACACAAGACCATCATAATAGGAGGAAAAGATCATGATACAAAATAAAAGAGAGACTGGGCTGGAGAGATGGCTTAGTGGTTAAGGTGGTGCTTGTGAAGCCTAAGGACCCTGGTTTGACTCCCCAGGACCCACATAAGCCAGATGCACAAGGGGGTGCATGCATCTGGAGTTCCTTTGTAGCAGCCAGAGGCTGGCATGCCCATTTTCTCTCTCAAATAAATACATAAATAAAATATATTTAAAAAAATAAAAGAAAGACTGACTGAGAGGGAGAGGGGATATGATGGAAAGTAGAGTTTCAAAGGGGAAAGTGGGGGGAGGGAGGGAATTACCATGTGATATTGTTTATAATTATGGAAGTTGTCAATAATAATTTAAAAAAAAAGAATAAGGAGAAGGGGAAGAAGAACAACTTCCTGTAAAGTTATGACCACCTACACTGAGAAAAACTTATTTTTTTCTCATCTGGAAAAGAAAGAATTGGTCACCCTCTATAACAGCTTATGGTCAGTGGACCAAGTATGGTAGCACACAGCTGTAGTCCTAGCGCTCAGGAGGCTGAGGCAGGAGAATGGCGAGTTCAAGGGTAGTATGTGCTCCATAAGACCCTTTAAAAAAATGAACAGATGGGGTAAGTCCTTTCTTGAGAATGCACAAGACCCTGTGCTCAATCCCCAATGCATAGAAGAGGCAGAATGAGTGGTGTTTACTTGCTGTCACGGGTATTTGGAAGGCTGAGCCAAAATTACAAATTCAAGTCAACTTGGGAAACGTTAGGCGAAGTAATGAAACCCTGTCTCAAAATACACAGAAAAAAAAAAGAGTTTTAAGGAATAATTACTATTGCCTTTACAGCCTTAAAAGAAATTTCAGGGATGGAGAGATGGCTTAGCAGTTAAGACGCTTGCCTGCAAATCCAAAGGAGCAAGGTTTGACTCCCCAGGACCCATGTAAGCCAGATTCACAAGTGGACACAGGCACCTGGAGTTTGTTTGCAGGGGCTGGAGGCCCTGGCACCCCCATTCTCTCTCTCTCTCTCTCCCCCTGCCTATTTCCACATCTCTCTCTCTCTCAAATAAATACATATTTTTTAATAAAAGAGAAAGTTCAGATATTGTGAATAAGACTTCTCCTCAGAGTAGCTATCAGTTCCAGTAGATGAGAAGGGAAGTCTAGTTGGAGAGATAGCTCAGTGGTTCAGGTGCTTGCCCAAGAAGGGCAGTCTAGAGGTATGTATGTATGTATTTATCAAACACATACATACTAATATATATACACACGTGCACACACAGTGATTGATATATATATATATATATATATATATGTCTCACAACTAAATACAGTACTTTAGAAACTTACCACACTGTAAACTAAATTTAAAAACTGCAGGAAAAGAATGTATTGGATCTTATATTTATTACATCTAAGACAATTTTAACAATTAATTTTACAAATGAGATATTCTTATTTGTATTTATCTTTTTTAAAGCCAATAAAGATATTTTCAATATCATTGTAATAATTTTTCTTTAAATGTTTGATTTTTCAAGCTTAGCAAATAAAATCTTGAACTATTGAAAAAATAATAATAATACTGAAGCCAGGTGTGGGGACACATACTCTTAGTCCCAGCACCCAGGAGGCAGAGGTAAGATCACCACGAAGTCGAGGCCAGCCAGAAACTACATAGTAAATTCCAAATCAGCCTGGACTAGAGTGAGACCTTACCTCGAAAAGCAAAACAACAACACTAAGTAAATAAGTTTAAAATCCCATCAGTGAAAAGTAGAAACGAATGCTGCCTTGTTTTCTCAACAATACTCTCCTCTGGAACATTTTTCTTTCCACAGAGTAAGAAATGGATCTTTCAAACTACCTAAAGAGTGCCCTGATTCTCTGAAGCCTCCACTGCCTCTGACTCACACCTTACCTTTCATGAGCAAAATTAAATGTTTTTGTTTCAAAGTCTTTCCTGTCTAAATTAGCAGAGATTCAACAGGCATTCTGGAGGCTGACAAACTGAACTGTCAACAAGCTATTGAAAGTCATGCTTTGTCCAAAGATGCTAGGAAGTTTTATTGATCCTGAATTCTTAAAAAGAGAGAAAGACCTTTAAATTAGAAAAGCAGCCTAAGGAACTTCCCAACTAGCCTAATAATGATTCTTTCCCCTTACAAATTTCTTCTGACCCACAGACCAGAAACGTTCAAGGCTTGTCCAGCTACAGGCAAAGGAACAATCCACGCTTCTCAGACTGGGAAGTAATCATTGTCTCTAGTGTGTCCTAACTTGGGTTTCGAAGACTAACACTGCTAGGAAAAGCAGAGGAGGTGGATGACAAGTAGTGATTGGTTTAATATCTACTTACCTATCCATCATCATTCTTTATGCACTGACCACTCAGAATCCTGGCCCTCCATAAAGTATTGCTTTTTGTATTTTTGAGGGAGCGAGGAGGGTCTCACTCCATCCCAGGCTGATCCCGCACTCTCTCTGTACACCCGGCTCAGCTCAAACTCATGTCAATCCTCCTACCTCATCCTCCTGATTAAAGGTAGGTCCTACCACACCAGGCTCATAAAAAGTTTGCTTATATCAATAGACACAATATAAATGTTATGGTTGCATGACTTTGTAAATGTCTTAAAGATCATTGAATTATATGCTTTAGATAGGTGAACTGTATCTTGTATAGGTTTTTTTTTTAATTAATTTTATTTTATTTTTGTGGTTCTTGGGATTGAACCCAGAGTTTTGAACCTGTAAGCTATATCACCCACCCCATTTTTGAGACAGTGTCTCATGTAAGCTTGTGCTGCCTTTGAACTCCTTATTTTCCTATGTCCACCTGGTGCTGGCATTACAGACATGTACCACTTTGCCCCCCCCCACCCCAAATACAAGTTCTTAATGTGAAAGGGTAGAATTTGTAGGTGTTCAGTGGAGGCAACAGTGTTAACATTTTTTTTTTTTTTTTTTTTTTGCAAGGAGTGGTGTTGTTTGCCTTTAATCCCAGCACTCAGGAAGCAGAGGTAGAAAGATCACCATGAGTTCAAGGCCACCCTGAGACTACATAATGAGTTCCAGGTCAGTCTGGGCTAGAGTGAGACCCTATCTTGAAAAAAAGAAAAAGAAAAAAAAATTTAAGCTGCATGCATCAGTATACCTTTAAGCCCAGCTCTCAGGAGGCTGAGGAAGGATTGTTGGATTGTTGTGAGTTAGAGGTCAGTCTGTGTTACAGATTAAGTTCCATGTCAGCCTGGGATAGAGAGACACCCTGCTTCACACAGAAAAAAAAGCAAGGGCTGAAGAGATTTCTCAGTAGTTAAGGCATTTGCCTGCAATGCCAAATGACCCATGCTCACTTTCCCAGTATCCACACAAAGCGAGATGCACAAAGTAGCACATGCATCTGGAGTTCATTTGCAGTGGCTAGAGTCTCTCTCTCTTTCTCTCTCGCTCTGTCCCTTTTCTTCAAATAAATAAATAAGGGCTAGAGAAATGGCTTAGGGGGTAAGGTGCTTGCCTTAAAAGCCAAAGGACTCTGGTTTGATTCCTCAGGATCCATGTTAGCCAGATGCATAGGGTGGCGCATGCACCTGGAATTCCTTTGCAACGGCAAGGGTCCCTGGCATGCCCATTCTCTCCCTCTCCACTCCCCTCCTCTCTCACTCTCAAATAAATAAATAAAAATCCAATATTTAAAAATAAATTCAATAAAATATTAAAAAGAAAATCTTCACTCATTGCATAAAGCAATTTCTATGACCAAGATGAGTTCAGCACTAATTCTATGGGCATAAATAAATACCTAGAAGACAGTTTAAAATTATGCTCATTTAGCAGACATCAGCAATAGATTCCTCTTAGGACCTGTGACTTCCCTAGTCATAGTCTTTTGATTAGTTTAACAGTACCAGGCATGTATTTCCTCCCGTGATGTGTGCCTCAAATGTGATAAGAAGGCAGTTGGTTACTCCCCAAACAGTCATGCCACTATTACACCAGCAGGCATCCTTCCTTTTCTTGCACTCAGCCTTGGTCAGAGAAACTTCTTTTTGTAGGGGGTGATGGTTCAAGCAGAGACTTATATGGGATTAAAGAGCTGTGAATAATGAGTGTTGAGTGTTCAACCCTATGCATCACCTACCTCCAAGGCTCTGGGAGCATCAGAGAAGAGGGAGTGGAAGATTGAAAGTGCCAGAGAATGGGGAAGAGTGCTGTGGAACGCTGTCTTCTGAATGGACATGGTCACTGAAATCATATAGCCGCTGTGGCCACCTGCAACAAGACCTGTGTGCATATGCATGCATACGAGCAATGTGAAAGTAGGAGGGGACTACTTAGGAAGAAGGAAGATATCAACAGGAATGGGAGATGGAGGATAAGTGTGGGTAACATGGGATGGACATGATTATAATAGATTGTATGCATGTATGAAATTACCAAAAATAAAAAAAATAAGTTGAGTGTGGTGGTTCAGACCTCCAACCCCAGCACTCAGGAGACAAAGGTAGGAGGATTGCCATGTGTTTCAGGTCAGCCTGGACTAGAGTAAAATCCTACCTCAAAAATAAACAAATACATATAGATAATGATACATAGATGATTTGATCACTAAACCAAGTGTAGAGACTCATACCTCTAGTACTAGCACTAAGGAGAAATGTCACTAATTCAAGCCAGCCAAAGCTACAGCGTGAACCTCTGTCTCAAACAAGACAAAACAAAACAACAACAAAAATATCTAGAGCTAAGGCAGAAGTTCCCTCATCTAATAATTCACATGTGCATCTCACCGGCTACAAAGGAATTCCCTGTATGTTTTCTTCCTATTCCTCACCAAGATCTGTGAAATCTGAAGGGCTGGATATTTCTTTACAGATATGAAGGTAGAGATTTTGCAAGTATAAATGTCTTCTCCCAAACACGCAAATGATAATTGAACAATCAGATTGGAAACCAGACCTTCTGACTCCCAGTTCAGCATTCTTCACTATACATATGAAAAAAAAAAACAACAAAACTGTCTTTAAAAATGCTACCCCAGCATGTAATGGTGTGGCCTGCCTCTAACCTTTAGAAGCAATTGTTTGAGCACACTTTCAAAGTTCTTTTGTTAATGGTGTTAGAAAACTGTACATCCCTTTCCTATATGCAATACCAAAGGAAAAATGCACAATTTGACAAATTTCCCCCTTACATTCTCTTTAAAACCCAAATTTATATATGTCAGTGGGGAGGTGTGTGTGTGTGTGTGTGTGTGTGTGTGTGTTGAGAAAAGGACCCACATGTATCTCCTTGTATGGAGAGACAGATGCAATATTACTGTAACATGAAATTACAAAGTTGAATGCTGTGTTGATTTTATGTGAAGTGTTAAGAACAACTAACACTTATTGGATAAATCAGCTCCCCCTTTCTCATTAGCCCCCTCTTGTCTTTCCCTCAGCATTAGCTCACTGCCAGCACCACCCAGAGCATACCAGCCTCCTGAAACAAATCTGGTGACTCAGGACTCAGTCCTACCTCTTCTCCATGCCATTGTAAGCCCCATAATGCTTCCTCCTTTGACATATTTATTCCAGTGTCCCACTCACCTCAGCTGTCTGATTTGGCCTCAAGGAAATCTCCAATCATCTGGCAAATCTGATCCTTTCCATACTTTCTTTCAAGAAAAAAATGAAAATTTCCATTTATTTATTTATTTACAAGGAAAGAGATGGTATGGGTATGGCAGGGTCAAGAAAATTTTGAAGTCAGGCAGGGTGGCACACACCTATAACCTGGTAGACCATGAGAGAAGGATTACCTAATGTTTAAAGCCATCCTGGACTGCATATAGACAGTTCCAGACCATTCTGGGCTACACAGAAGACCCTTTCAAGAAAAGTGGGGGGGGGGGCGGGCACAGGGTCTAGGGAGGAAGGCAATCTGAGATTCTATATTGGTTTCTGCAGTCTAACCCTTGACACTTCTCACATTTCTTGCCCCCATTGTGACTTTTGCCATAGGTACCTTACCCAATGTCTAGCAGACAGTGGCTTCTTGTGCCCAGGGGCACTCAGATTCCTCCTACAATTCCCCTGTGGGTGTGAATGCTACTTGGAATTTCATTCAATTTCTTCAGAAGTTCTCCACTTTCCTCAAATCTTTAAATTATAACCTGACCTTAAGTCAAGAGTCCTTCTCTCTCCCTCTCCCTCTCCGTCTCCCTCTCCCTCTCCCTCTCCCTCTCCCTCTCCCTCTCCCTCTCTCTCTCTCTCCCTCTCTCTCTCTCTTTCTCAAATAAAAACATTTTCATGAAAATGTATCCCATTATTTCCGAGTCTCAATAATTAACCAGCCCAGAACCTCCCTGTCCTTTTCTTCTGCTGTAACGTCATACTTCTCACTAACATACTTCTTTACACACTTTTAGTGACCATCTCTCTTCAGTGCCTTCCATTTTTATGCAAACATACAGAACCTCTTGTAGTTTAAACTAAAAGCAGAACAAAAGTTTCTATACCTCCCAGATTTGCACACGTGAACCTTGGGAATCATGCATGCGTTCTCTTGCTGATCCTCTATGTAACAGTGATGGTTTATAGTGATTGTCAACTTCCCAGGATCTCAAATCACCTGTGAGGAATTATGTAGACTAGGTTAATTGAGAAACTGTGGGTGGCACCATTTCAAGGCTGGGGTCCAGGACTATATTAAAAGGAGAGACCTGGCTGAGCACCAGTATTTATCACTCTGCTTCTTGATTGTGGGATGAATGTGACCAGTTCTGCTCCAACTCCTGCAGCTATGCCCCCTCTGCCATGATAGGCTGCCCTCTGGAACGCTCAGCTGAAATAAATAAGCCCTTTCTCCTTTAAACTGATTTTGGTCATGTTTTCCTCAGCTATGAGAGGCTGACTAACATGGTGACTGACAGGCAAGTACTATCAAGCCCACTTCCTCGGTGTTTCTTTATTCATGTGGTATTCTCTGTTTTCAGTGCGAAGCTGCTAAACCTGTATTGTCCAGTGGAAATACGCTGCAGACCACAGAGGAAAATTCTTAAATTTGCTAGAAGCCACAAAAAGTCAATAGAAAGAGAAGTTCTTTTTAATAATAGAATCTATTTAAATGCAAATATCAATAATATTGACAGTTGGGCATGGTGGCAAATGTCTTTAATCACAGTACACTGGGAAATAGGGGCTGAGTTAGGAGTATCTATGTGAGTTCAAGGACAGTCTGGGTAGCACAGTGAATTCCAGATCAGTCTGGGCTAGTGAGACATTGGCTTAAAAATTATATGGTCTTTCCATATATAGTCATAAAAATGAGGCATTTTGAGATATTTTTCATTGTGACTTGATTAGTCACACTCAGTAGGTATATGTTGCAAACGGATATCTTATAGACCTCGATTCACACTTCTTTTCATCACCGGTCTCTTGGTTGAATGATGAGAAGCAGCTTCCAGTGGTCTCCTTTCTCGTTCTTGGCCACAGCACCATGCCATCTTCCATATACTAAGCCAAAATGTTTTGTTTTGTTTTTCCCCTCTGTAGAACTCTTTTTTGTTTGCTTGTTTTTTATTTATTTGTTTTGGTTTTTCAAGGTAGGGTCTCACTCTAGCCCAGGCTGACCTGGAATTCACTGTGTAGTCTCAGGCTGGCCTCCAGCTCCTGGTGATCCTCCTACCTCTGCCTCCTGAGTGCTGGGATTAAAGACATGCACCAGTATATGTGGCTGTGGAACTCTTTCTGACAGTCCTTTGAGCTGCTGCTGTGGTATTTATAAGCCTCTGCCTAAGCTAGACCATGCCTACTTCCCAGTTCCATTTTGCTTTCCATAGCCCACAATACAACACACAGTTGCACCTTCACATACACGCTATTCTCTTTTAACTGCCAAGCCATCTCTCCAGCCTTATTTATTGTTTCTTTAAAGTATTTTCATTTATTTATTTGCAATTAGAGAAAGAGAAGAGAGAGGGGGGGAGAGAGAGAGACAAAGAGAGCAGACACCACTTCACAGTCTCTTGCACTGCAAACTCCAGATACATGTACCACTTTGTGCATCTGGCCTTAGGTGGGCACTGAGGAATTGAACCCATATCACCAGGCTTTACAAGCAAACACCTTTAATTGCTGATCCATCTCTCTAGCTCCACACTGTTTATTGTTTTCCCTAAAACCAATCTGATCTTCTTGGCTTCTGAGTTGTCTGTTCTGTCTTGCCTTAGAAAGGTCATCATTTGCTTTCTTCCCATTCACACTCAATAGGCTCTTCGTGCTGTTTCCTCAGGAAGCTGCAGACCACCTGGACGTGGATGAAGGGTATGCCCACATTGCTCTTAGCTCTCTCTACCATGTGTCCTGTCACACTATTGATAATTTCTTTTTTTGGTTAATATTTGAAACAGGGTATCATTATGTAGCTTCAACTTGCCTTTAACTCATGGTAATCTTCCTGCCTCAGCTTCCCAAATACTTAGATTACAGGCATGCAATATCACTTTTGGTCCTCTGATAATTTCTTTATACTTATCTGCCGACACCTTTGGACCTAGGTGTAGTCAGAGCAGGCATAGTTAACTTTAGGGATAACCCCAGCTCTAAGCCTGGTGCTTAGCATGTCATATGTAGGCAATAGATAACTGCTCACTGAGCAAGTAAATAAATGGAAAATTGAAAGAACCTTTCCCACTTGTAAAATTCCTAGTGATTTAAAGGTATCTGAATCCCTTGTTCTTTCTTAATTACAGATGAATTTGCTTCAAAAGAAATTATTTCTTTAAGATGGGTATTAAAAGGAGCAGAACATGAAATGGCTTTTTTTAAATAAAAGAAAGACAGGAAAGTGTCCCAAAGAGAATCATTGTAAATTACATAGCACTTATTAGAAGAATTAACATTCAATTTTGTAAAATCACTGTTAAGGGTAACCAATGCTCTCAAAGTCTCTTAACCTAATGGAAATTTTAAATCTCAGGCATGTTTACTGACTTTTCAGGTACCAGTCTGTTAAAACTTAATCCCTCTTCCTCTCTAATAGAGGGGATTAAATGTAGAACCTCCCATATTCTAGCAAACTACTGATCTCTGAACCCAGCCCTTAACTGACCTTCCAAACCATTCTTTTCCCATGGGGATCTCTAAAAGCCCTTCCATTTCATTCTTTCTTGGTTTGTGGGTCCTCATTCCTTCCTATCTCATTCTGCACTTTCTTCTTAAACACTCTGATCCAATTCTATGACTTTGTTTTCAAACTAGTAGTCTATCTATATAACATATATTATACACACACACGTGTGTATGCATGTATTTGAAACTGGGCCTCATTTTTTTTTCCCCCCACTCAGACTGCATTCTCTCCCTCTTACTCCCCCGGGGGAGAGAAGAAAGATCATCAATGGCAAAGGGCAGTTGCACAGAGCAGCGCCCAGGGCCAGCTTCACACTCAGGAGAGAACGCTGCACCTCCTCCTCGTGGTTTCCGGTGCTCTACACAAAAATATGGAACACTTCACAAATTTGCGTGTCATCCTTGCGCAGGGGCCATGCTAATCTTCTCTGTATCGTTCCAATTTTAGTATATGTGCTGCCGAAGCGAGCACAAAACTGGGCCTCATTATACAGCTCAGGCTAGGATGGAGCTCACTGTCCTGCTTCAGCCTCCTGCGTGCTGGGATAACACAGGTATGTATCATCAATCCTGGCTCATAGATATTCATACATACATATATATGTCAAACTACTTTTCTTGTGTCCAAAGCGGTCATCTTCTAAGTTTCCACCCAAGCCTTGCCATGGGAGAGGTGAATGCATTTCAAATTGAACAAAATAAAAATGGCATGAATGACAACTTACATAAAATTTGCTCTCAGTAAGATGTGGTGCCACATGCCTGTTCGCTGGAGAGACTGAGGCATGATGGTCATCAATTCAAGGTCAGCCTGGGCTACTAGTAAGATTCTCTCTCAGAAAACAAAACCAAACCTCTCATTCTCCTTCCAGTGCTTCTTGTTTCATTCATTGCTGTGTTGCTAATGGCACTTTGAGTATAATTGTTCAAGTCAGAAAACTGGCATCACATTACACACCACCTCCGCTCCTAATTGCCACTCCCAGTATATGCCTAAGTTGGTCAATATTATAAATAGTTTACATTATTTAATCTATACTGTGTTCATAAAGCACATATATAATATTTTATTGTTATATAATTCCTTGAAATTTTGCAGAGTGATGGGATTTTTTTGTAACCTGGGATATACATTTATGGGTTTTCTTTTCTTGTTTTTTGGGGTTTTTTTTGTTTTGTTTTGTTTTTTTTTTTGTTTCGTTTTTGTTTTTGTTTTTGTTTTTGTTTTGTTTTTCGAGGTAGGGTCTCACTCTGGTCCAGGCTGACCTGGAATTAACTCTGTAGTCTCAGGGTGGCCTTGAACTCATGATGCTTCTCCTACCTCTGCCTCCCAAGTGCTGGGATTAAAGGCATGCGCCACCACGCCCGGTTCTTTCTTTAGTTTTTTAAAAAATTATTTGATTTTTATTTATGAATGAGAGAGAGAAAATAGACACCAGGGTCTCTAGCCATTCCCAACCAACTCCAGATGCATGTGCCACCATGTGCATCTGGCTTCTGTGGGTTCTGGGGAATTGAATCTGGCTCCTTAGACTTCACAGGCCAATGTCTTAACTGCTGAGCCATCTCTCCAGCCTCTATTTTGTTTTATTTACTTGAGAGAGTAAACACAATATTTATCTTATTGTTATTAAATTCAAAGGTGTTTTTATTATTGCTTTCTATATTTGGTACAAGTGAAAAACTCTTATAAGAAAAACCCTTATAAGAGGTTCTTATAAGGGTGAAAGGTGGGTCAAGACTGATAAGAAATATGAGCATTATCAGTACCAGTCAATACTTATATCTTGATTACCCTTGAAAGTTTATTACATAATGGCAGGAGCATAGACATACCAGAAAGCAGCATGAGGCACAACTTCTGGAAGCAAAACTTTTGAATTCATAGGAAAGGCTGCAGCCATCTTTTTATTTTATTTTATCTTTAATTTGCATCTCCCTAGTTAGTCACAGATAAGTCATGGAGCAGAGGAAATACTGAGAAAGGCTGCATCAGCATTAGGCAATTGTTTTTGCCTCCCAGTCTGTAAGTCGGGGTTCTTTAAAGGAGCAGAAAGGATAGAATAAATTGTATTAAAATGGGATTTATTGGGCTGGAGAGATGGCTTAGCGGTTAAGCGCTTGCCTGTGAAGCCTATGGACCCCGGTTCAAGGCTCGGTTCCCCAGGTCCCACGTTAGCCAGATGCACAAGGGGGCGCACGCGTCTGGAGTTCGTTTGCAGAGGCTGGAAGCCCTGGCGCGCCCGTTCTCTCTCTCTCCCTCTATCTGTCTTTCTCTCTGTGTCTGTCGCTCTCAAATAAATAAATAAAAAATGAACCAAAAAACTTAAAAAAAATAAAAATAAAAATGGGATTTATTGGATTAGTTTACAACAGTCCAACAATAAATAGCAGTTTGCAGGCCGTAGAGCCAAGAAACACTGTAGCTGCTTAGTCCAGGAGGCTAGATGCCTCAGCAATTCCAATCTGGCACCAAAGGCCTGGAGACTTCCTGGAGAGCCACTGGTGTTCAGTCTGAGCTGGTCTTTAGTCCATGCTGGAAGGCAGCAAACAGCTCTGGCAACCACGTGGGAAGAAGGGGTTCTTTTATCCCAGAGCTTCCTTAGATAAATAAAGCCTTCCTCTCAAGAAGGGCATCCCCCCACCCCCCCCACCCCCGCCCGCCGTACTGGCCCCCTCTGGAGGAAGGACTTCCACCTAGTTATTCCTTCCTTGGAAGCAACCTCAAAGAACACCCAAGAGGAATGCCTGTGGGTTCCTAAACAGATGAAGTTGACAATAGAACTTAACCATCACACTGTCTCTTGGGGGAATAAGTAAGGCTGAAAGTTGTCTATCAGTTTTTTATGGAATTTGTCATCCTGGATTGCAATTTACCTTTGTGTCCTCCTGTGCTTAGTTTACTGGCCTATGCAGTTACCACTCCCTGCCCCTGCCTCTCCCTGTATCAAGTTTTTGTTTTGGCATATCTTCATGTCACACAGTGTGTGGAATTCTCATTGTCTGGCAAATCCTGTTCTCCTCTTAACATATCCCATTCCATCCCATACTCTCCTTTTCTTATGTTATTAATTATAATTTACCTATTATAAAATACACCCACTGTAATTATGATCATGTGACCTTTAAAAAAAGATTGTATTATTTATTTATTTACTTATTTATTTATTAGAAACAGAGGGAAGGAGAGAAACAGAGAGATGGGTATGCCAGGGCCTCTAGCCACTGCAAACAAACTCCAGTTGCATGTGTATCCGGCTTATGTGGGACCTGGAGAATCGAACCTGGGTCCTTAGGCTTCACAGGCATGTGCCTTAATCGCTAAGCCATCTCTCCAGCCCTCATGTGACTTTTAGCAAGTTTACTAAGCTGTGCAATTATCACATGAGCTAGATTTAGAATATCTTTTTTTGTTTTTTTCCAAAGTAGGGTCTTGCTCTAGCCCAGGCTGACCTGGAATTCACTATGTAGTCTCAGGACAGCCTTGAACTCATGGCAATCCTCCTACCTCTGCCTCCTAAGTGCCAGGATTAAAGGTGTGTGCCATCATGCTTGGCTATTTTGTTTTGTTTTTTTGAGGTAAGGTCTCACTGTAGCCCAGGTTGACCTGGAATTCATTATGAACTCTCAGGCTGGCCTCAAACTCATATTGATCCTCCTGCCTCTGTCTCCAGAGTACTAGAATTAAAGATGTGAGTCACCACGCCCAGCTAGAATACCTTCCTGACCCCAGAAGAATCCTGTATGCCCACTTACCCTTAAAAAGTCTTTTCAGCAATGGCTCCCAAGAAATAGTAAACCAGCATATAGTATAGGTTTGTTAAGAATCCAGTAGTGCTTAGTACTATGGAAAATAAAATAGACTCTCAGGGGCAAGCAAGTGGGCAAAATCAGACGTCAGGCAAAACCACCACAAGAAACTGTGCCCCTTACTTGCAGCATCAGAAATGAACTCCAACTGCAAAAGGACAGAAACCTCTATAGTTGAGCAGACCACTGAAGTTTGGAAAAATCTTTCATGCCCCATCATGTTAGTTATTATTTTCTCCTTCTAATCTTAAAAAACCCTCATTAAAACTAACCAATGACAGCTTCCAGATGTATGAGCTTTCTGAAACTTCTCTTTCCTCTTAAACATTTTCCTCCTGTTTTAATCAGAATCTAAATTATAAAATTTGCAACTTTCCAAATAAGATCTAACTTGCTGTTGAACGAATACTTGTAATGCTGAATGTGAATTAAGATCACTGTAATTTTTCACTTTGCGATACAGATTGAAAAGAGTAATGTTTATGAACTTTCTCTGTAGTAATGTAACCAGTAGCTTTCTGGACCCTCAGGTTGTTATTAATGATAATTAACTGTGGTGGTGAAGAATTACTAACAGTTATGACCCTGGGGAGCAAAATGATGTATTTCAAAAAGCTGTTTGTTCCTTTAGGTATTAAGTAAAGCTATGCAGTCCTTTTTTAAACCCAGGAAGCTCCACACATCAGCCCTTCTCAGGTGCCAAGTACAGATCACACTCCTCCCACCATCGCCTAGCCCCTTCCTGAGCCTGTCTCGATGGCAGCAAATCATCAGGATCACCCCACTTAAGAAATCTATTCACATGAATGTGGAGTGGAGGAGACAGGATATGAGGATAAGAAATGCTCATTTTTAGCCCTTGAACACCTGCCTCCACCAGTTTGACTTTACATTAACGAAAATAGGGAGGAGAGCTTGGAATGAGTCAGCGTCATCCTCTAGCAGCACCAACTCCTGAGTGTGGGGGGCTCTGGGCAAGGAGCCTTCCACTCTCAGAATTATGGCAGCCTTGAGTGTTCACACTCCAAGTGAGGAACTTGAGAAAGTATGCACTTGAACACAGTGATTCTCTACCTTGGCTGCACATTAGAATTACCTGGAAGCCTTTCAAACATTTCATGCCCAGGCCACCAAGAACCATTAAGTCGTGTATGTGGAGAGGAGATCCAGACACCTGTATAGATTTAGAGTTTTCTAAGTGCTCTTAGAGTACAGCCAAGGGCAAGAACCACTGACTTAGTAGCAGTAGATATGGAAGGTATGCAACTCTCAGCTTCAGCTGAGCACTGGAATCACCTGGAAGTTTAAAAAGAAACTGATGTGAGCACCATGGACAGAGTTGGACACCAGGTTCAGATTTTCATTTATAAGATGAACAAGGGCTGGAGGGATGGCTTAGTGGTTAAGTCATTTGCCTGCCAACCCAGGTTCGATTCCCCAGGGCTCACATTAGGCAGATGCACAAGGCAGCGCATGTGTCTGGAGTTCATTTGCAGTGGCTGGAGGCCCTGGCTTGCCCATTCTCTCTCACTCTCTTTGTCAAATAAAATAAAATAAGTAAATAAAAATAAAATGAACAAGTTCTGAGGATCTGATGCACAGCATAGATTGTAATGAATGTGTAATCAATTCACAATCATTCATAATATTTCAAACTATAACATTATACATTGAATCTTTGCCAATCTTGTGTGTGTGTGTGTGTGTGTGTGTGTGTGTGTGTACATTATTTAGAAAGATACTGATGATGCTTGAACCTACCCCTAGAGAATTTGATTTACTTGATGCACGTTTGGGCTCAAACTCAGAAGTTTTCAAAAGCCTTCGCAGTGGTTCTAATATCTAGTCACAGTAAGAACCAGCACCTGGACTGAGAATGAATACCTTACCTTGTAGCCAGCTATGAGGGAAGGAGGCTCAGCACCTGCTAGATAGTGAGGGCCACGAGCTGAGGCAAGATATGTGGTGGGCGGGGGGAGTGCTAGGGGTAGATGCCACCCACTTCAAAAATAGGTTTGAGGGCTTGAAAGATGGCTTAGCAGTTAAGACACTTGCCTGTGAAGCATAAGGTTCAATTCCCCAGAACCCTTATACGTGGTGGTACATGTGTTATTTGCAGTGGCTAGAGGCTCTGGTGTGCCCATTCTTTTTTCCTCTCTCTCTCTCTTTCTCTTTCCCTCACTCTCTCTCATAAATATATATTTTTGATAAAAAAGGAAGTTTGGGCTGGACTTGATTATTCAGGAGGCTGAGGCAGAAGCTGAGGTACAAGAATCACAAGTTCAAAGCTTGTCTGGGCTACAAAGTGAGTTTAGGGCCAGCATGCACAACTTAATGAGACCCCTTCTCAAAATAAAGCTTGAGGTCATTCTTTGTGAATGGTGTGTGTGTGAGAGAGAGAGAAATGGGGGGGAGGAGGTGGCAGTGAAAACCTGGAAATAGAGGAACTGTGAACTATCTCTGTAACCAAAAGAGATGCGGGGAAGACAGGTTACAGAGCAGGACATTTTATATTTATAAGCAGGGATATTTGATTGGTATTTTTATGTCTTTGCAAATGCAGGGGTCATTTTATTTGCATATAGAATAGATCCAGAGTATTCCGGAGAAGATCTCATAAGTGAAGTGAATGCCCTCTTTTCCATCTCGCCATCAGCATAGGGGTGAAGGACCACTGAGTTCAAACTCTGCCCTTTACCTAAGCCCGCTCAGTAAACCCCTCCACATTCTCTGTTGGCTTCAGAGCTTGGTTTCCTTTACTTTGTCAGGTGCTTCTGCTGCAGAGATTGGGATTGGTGGAGCTGGAGACGTATTATATGGAGGCTTCTCTGGGCTTAGCCAGGAATGTTCAGATTTGAAAGCCAGGTTTGGCAGTACATAGTACTTGTCCTAGCACTAAGGAGACAGAAACTAGACAACCACCTCCAGTTTGAGATCAGCCTGGACTACATAAGGAGAGCGTGTTTCAACACACACACACACACACACACACACACACACACACACACACGCACACACACGGAACTTCCTGAGGAAGAAGTGCCAGAAAGGGAAGGTCTTATTCCATGGAGAAATGGGTCCTAAGGAGAGGAACCCTGAAGAAGATGTCGAAGAGGATCATAGAGGCAAAACATGTTTCCACCCCAGTTAAATGAGTATCATGGCTGTAGTTCGACCTGGTGAAAACCTTGTCTCCAATTTCTGATTCAGAATCGATTGAAGAACTGCATGTCCCAGTGTCTGGAGAATGAATGTAGGTCTCTCAGGTTACAGCAGCTCCCCACCTCCCTTTTGGAAATCGTGTATGATAGTTGGATTAGATCAGCATGCAACTTATTCAAGTTAAACACTAAATCTGGCTATGAGGCATTACTTGTTTAAATTGCTGCAAGCAAAAACATTATGAAACTTGTGGCTTGCCCAGGGTGATCCTGAAACTTCTTTCTGTCTGCTTTTGGAAGGGCTGACCATTTCATTTTTCCGGAGTGCTCTGTACAAGTAAAAATAAGGGGGACTCCAGGCTCTCTCGGTGCACCCGCTGGCCTCAGCCTCATAGTTCAACTAGAAATGTCCCGACCAGCTCTCCAGACAGACTTCTCTCTACCCAGCTGCCACCAGCGCCCCAGGCTTCTCCAACAAAGCCTTAATTTCCTGGTGCGGCATCAACTTCAACTGCACGCAGAAACAACTCACCCCTCTCTGCTAACATCCTAGCACTCATCCAACTAGGGACAGACAATTTCGGAAGGAGGACTCAGCACAGGTGCTTGACTTGGGGCCAGGGTTCAATTAGGTCGGGAATCCAGGACACCACGCCAAAGGGAAGAGTCCAGTGATTGACAGCTCTACATTCCCATTTCAGCCAGACTGGCCCAAGGAGTGCAGATCAAAGAGAGTGCAAAATCCACCACGAGCCGGGCTTCCACCCCATCTTATCTTTCATGTACGATTAAGCCACCAAGAAGGTGGCAGCGGTTTGCTTCAGTGTAAGCCTATGCAAATGAAGAGCCAATTGCCACATCACTTATTTATTTTTTTATTTTTTGAGAGAGAGAGAAGTGGCGCTCCAGGGCCTCCAGCAAGTCGCTGTAGCCACCACATAACCACTCTATCGGGATGTGGCGCAAACACGTTGTTTTCCTCAGACGCGGGGGTACGGTGGGGGCTCTGGAGGAGTGGGAGTTGGGGGGAGGCGTTGGGTAAATCTGTAAGATTTTCATATGCAAAAGCTCTGCAACGCTCTGCCTTGGGAACAAGTCTCCCGGGCGCCAGGAGTGACGACGGTCGCAGCGCGGGCCCCAGGCTGCGCCCGGCCTGGGGTAGGCGGCGGGGTCTGGTCCAGACGCCGGGGCTGCAGACCACAAGCTCCGCGTGGAGGCCGGAGGGATCTCTTGCGCCTGCGCAGTAGGCCCAGCGCGCGGGCTCCGAAGCCCCGCCCCTCGGGCCGCGCGGGCTCCGGGCGTTGGCGAGCTCCTGCGGGCCTCGCCGGGTCCCCTACTCCGGTTGAACGTCAGGCTGCAGGCTCCTTGCACAGGCTCCGATTCACAAAGAAAGCGGCTTAAAAGAACAGTGGAAAGAGAAGAAATGCACTTCAGAAACGTCCGTGAGACTGCATTCTTGGAAATGTCGCTACTGTCATTTGACTTGCGCCAAGTGCACTGAATGAGTACCGACACTAAGGCTGGTTCAGCCGGCTGGGGGATGTAGCTCAGTGGTAGAGCGCGCGCTTCGCATGTGTGAGGTCCCGGGTTCAATCCCCGGCATCTCCAACCAGCCAATGGCATATTTTTTCGTTCCTCCCCAGTTAAAAATCTTTTCATTCTACATTTTGCTCACAGCTAGAATATCTAGAAACAATATCAAACAAAAAAGGCCAGAAAAAAAAATGAGAACAATGCAAGAAAACAAATCTTTCGATTGCTGAAAAAGATATACGAAGGAATCGGAGAGGAAAATTTAAATTTCCATTGTACATTAAGTCTAATTTAAGAAATCTCATTTCGAGGTGTTTGAAAAGCAAAGTTGCATTGGCCGGGAATCGAACCCGGGCCTCCCGCGTGGCAGGCGAGAATTCTACCACTGAACCACCAATGCAGATGCTAGAGGGCTTCTCTTCCATGCTATACTAGGAAATATTTTTATGTCATTTATTATAGTAATTATTTGTGCACCCACAATCAGAAAAAAAATTGCGTTTTCAGTTAAATTGTTATGTTATTATTTATTGATAAAGCATTGTAAATTTCCTATTTCTCAATATTCTTGCTTCTATTAAACTTTATGACACTTTTAAAACTGCCTTCCATAAATGACAAAATTGAAGATTTTTGTCTATATGGGATTACACCATCTTCCAGCTTGTCTTTAGATTCTTAAATCATTTATGACAACTCCCTCCTCTTTTGATCTCTTTAATTATTTTAAATATCAAGATAAAATAGCCTGATGGGGATTTGTTAGGGATTGGTGGTAAGAGGCAGAGAACAGTACCCTACACATTAAGGGCATAGTGAACTAGTATAGTGACCATACACAGAACTTGGAAACAAGTTCTTGGAAATAAGATGAAAACGTGTACTATTTTGTTCCCTGTCTGAGAGTGTAGCCTTTCAGAACTCCTTGTCACTCAGTACGTATATTAAAAATAGTTGCCAGGCGTGGTGGCACAGGCCTTTAATCCCAGCATTCTAGAGGCAGAGGTGGGAAGATCATCTTGAGTTCAAGGCCACTCTGAGACTACATGGTGAATTCCAGGTCAGTCTGGGCTACCGTGAGAGGCTACCTCAATAAACTAAACACACACACACACAAGAATACTAGCGCAGACATGGAGAAAGACTATAAGGGTCACTGAAATTGTGTCAGAATTTCTACAGGGTATTTGGATGGGTTGATAAAGAGAAGAATTTGAAGACAAGCACATTACAGAATTACTAAAAGACAAAAGATATAGAGATATTAGGAAATCGATCATCTAAATTCCAGTTCTAAGTAACCTGTGAGAGAACAAGGTCAAACCATTTCATTTCTTTAAACTATAGTCTGCTCTTTTAAAATGAGAAGTAGGGGAGAACTGTGGTTTTAAAGTACCATTGTGAAAGGATCCAACTTTTCAGAGCCACCTCGAGCCATTAGCTTCCTGAGGCCACAGTTTCTTTACTCTGTCCTTTAATTTCACCAGCTCATTATTTTTGTTTTTAAATTTATTGTCAACCTCCATACATACACACAATTTACCCTGATGATAATCCCCTCCCACCTCCACCCTCCACTAACACCCCTCTTTTTTCCAACTAGGTCCTCTTTTATTTATTTATTATTTATTTATTTTGCTCTCCATCATCCATGCCATGTTGATGATCCCAGTATTGTTAGGTCTTGTGCATTTCACCTGCTTTTTATTTTTATTTATGTATTTATTGTTGGTTGGTTTGTTTGTTTTTTCCAAGGTAGGGTCTCACTCTAGCCCATGGTGACCTGGAACTCACTCTGTAGCCCTAGGCTGGCCTTGAATTCAAGCAGTCCTTCTACCTCAGCTTCCTAAGTGCTGGGACCACCACACCTTGTACACATGCTCATTTTGAAAGTATCCATTTGTTTACATTGTTTACTAGGTTACAACAAGACAAAATAAAAAATGAAAATAAACCTTTGAGACTGAAGCTGTCGCCAGGTCATTTGCAAGAAAATGAATGGAACTGAAGATCATAATGTTAGACAAATTAACCCAGGTGTAAAAGATAAATAACATGCTTCACGTGCAGAAGGTAGATTTAATGTGTGTGTGTGTGTGTGTGTGTGTGTGTGTGTGTGTGTGTGAGATGTGACCTGAAAGCAGAAGGGGCCCAATGTGGTGGCGCACGCCTTTAATCCCAGCATTTGGGAGGCTGAGGTAGGAGGATCACTGTGAGTTCAAGGTCAGCCTGACACTGCATAGTGAATTCCAGGTAAGCCTGGGCTAGAGCAAGACCCTACATGGAAAAAAAAATGAAAAAGGTAAAGTAGAGAGGGTGGAGACGGTGATATATATAAAAAGTGTACGTGAGAGCTGAGGAGCTGGTCAACAGTTAAAGAACTAGCTTGCAAAACCTGCCAGTCAGGGTCTGGGTTTGAGTCCCTAGTACTCATGTAAAGTCAGATACACAGGGTGAAGCATGCATGTGAATTTGTTCACAGTGGCAGGAGGCCCTGTAGGCCCATTCTCTGTCTCTTTTCTTGCAAATATAAATATTTATTTTTTGTTTTTCTTTTCTTTTCTTTCTTTTTTTTTTTTTTTTTTTTTTTTTGAGGTAGGGTCTTGCTCTAGTCCAGGCTGATCTGGACCTCACTGTGTAGTCTCAGGGTGGCTTTGAACTCATGGCATGCGCCAGCATGCCCAGCTAAAATATATTTTGAAAAATGGAATGTACATAATATTCATATGTGATTGTCATAATGAAACCTATTAGTTTGTGAAAAAAGATACCAGGAGTAGTGATGCTGTCAAGGGACAGGGGCAGGAGGATCATATAAAGTTCCCGGCTGGCCAAGGGTACATAGTGAGCCTCTGTCTTAAAACAAGATGAGGCCCGGCATGGGAGCACATGCTGTTAATGCCAGCACTTGGGAGGAAGAGGTATGAGAACTGCTGTGAGTGAGTTTGAGGATAGCCTGGAGCTAGAGTTCCAGGTCAGCCTTGGCTAAAGTGAGACCCTACCTCAAAAAAAAAAAAAAAAAAAAAAAAAAAAAAGGTGAAAGAAGAGGGGTGGAAGACGAGGAAGAGAAAGTATAGGAAAAGAAAAGAAGTCTCAGGGCAAACATTATTATTGTCCTACCTACATTTTGCTTTTTTACTAAATGCCTATTCAAATGTATCAAGGCCATGAGAAAAATGTGCTACCCTAAGTCATTTGTCCCATTTTCCTTCCCAAAGATTGATCTGGGCACGTTTCATATAGAAGGCAGTTAGGGTCTGAAATCTGGGATTCAAAATAAGAGGTAGGAAAGATCTCTTTTGGTCCAATTTCTTCCTTGTGACACTGCCATGGGATACCAAAATACCTGGAGGTGGCCCAATCACCGTGAGGCTGAAAGGGGCATGGAAGAGGATCCAGGAGAGAGAGACACCCAGATCCTTGGATAGAAAAACCAATAAAAAATCTTTTTGTTGGTGTGGGAGGATGCATGCAAGGAAAGGGAACAAGACTCAAGGAGTTAAACCACCCCTCGCATTTCAGCCAAAGCCCAGGTGAAACCACAGAGGAACTGGGGAGACAAGGATGAGCGCTGCTTTCCCAGTGAGCCTGACAGTCAGCAACAGGGTGAAGGAGACAAACACTCGAGACACTCAACACATACCAAAGCAGAGATCCAGAGGCTCCTAAGAGCTCATCACTGAAGTAGACTTAAAATGCACTCACCAAGACTCGGAATGTTGTGGAAGGGGGGCAGATAGATTGTAAGAGCCATAGGTTGGGATGTCATACCCAGAGTCATTGCCTCCCCCCAATAACTGACTATTGCTCCCACAATGCATAACCCACAACCCCATGGGAAACCAGCAACCCCACTGAGGAGGGCCACCAGCAGAATGGGGTCAGGGAGGAGGGAAAAGATGGTCCCAACACATGATGTATCCATACAAAGTACTTAATAAAAAAATAAAATAAAAGATGTTTTGTTTAAGTGTTCTCTCATTAAACATTTTGTTACATGCAACCACAAGCATTCAAGAGAGGGTGGAGCAAGAAAAGAATTACTAAAGCTGAGTAGAGTGGTGCACACCTTTAATCCTAACACTTGGCAGGCTGAGGCAGGGGGATTGCCTCAAGTTCAAGTCCAGCTTGGATTCCATATTGAATGCTAGGCTAGACAGAACTACATAGCAAGACCTTGTCTCCAGAAGAACAGAGAAGCAAAGGAAAGGAATTACTATGATGGCTTATGACCATGGAAGTGGTTGAGGAAAGTGGTTGATTCAGGAGCGAGTGGGCAGAAAATTGAGAAAGCAAGCCCCTGAGAGGGTGAGTTCAGATGAAATCCAGAGAACTGGAAATGCTGCATCAGAAAGTGGTTTTGCTATTCATGTGATCACGCATGGACAGATTACAAGGCTGGCTGACAGTGCCTTGGGGCTGACACACACCAACACTTCCCAGTTGGGCTCACAGGGACTGCCCTCATTGAGACTGATGGGAAGACAGCAGAGTAGTTTCATGAAATGGTCAAATGTTACACACTGTGATATACCTCAGAAGAGCAGCTTCGGGTTTATGTTTCATCAGAGATCCCTGGGGCACTTGGTCAAGGCACCAAGTCCCTGGCTGGCGTGGGCTCACCATGGAAATGTTGTCAGGCTTATATCATCAGAAGAAAGTAAACCATTAAGAAATAGAAATTGTTCATATAATGCACTCACCAAAGCAAGGCCATTTTTTTTTTTTAAAGCTGTGAGTGATTGTATTGATTTAATACACACAGCTTATTTCTGTCCCAGGTTACAAACTAGCCCTGGGGAGATGGGGGAGCCTGTCATTTGGATTGCCCTTTACTGGCTGGGAATTAAATCATTACTTATTCCATTTTAGAATCACAAGTAGTACCCTAAGGCCTACTTTCCTAAGGATTAAAATCAAGGCATGGAGATGAAGAATCCAGGTATAATTCTCTGATGCATGCAGATGTTGAGAATGCAGCAATTTTTCCTGGAAAGCTGTCACCATGACATCATCTGCTCCTGTCCCCCAGTCCTCAAGCATGTCTAATTAGTCAACAAGCCTGACTTTCCTTCTTTAAAATGATGTGCAATTTTGTTCTTCCTCCTCATCACATTCTCTCATGGGCGGGGGAGGGGAGGGAGGGAGGGAAGTGTGCAGAGACTTACCTCCCTGGGCTCCCCAACAAGCCATGCCATGTGCAGCAACCAGTTGAATTTTTCTTTCTTTTCCCTCCCTTACTCCTTCCTTTCTTTCTCCATTTCTGTCTCCCTTTAATTTTTGAAAATGCAACCATTCCTTTACAGTTGATTCAAAAGTGAATGAATTTCAAAACTCTGCAGGGTCCATGCAATGGAAGAAATGCAGATGGGAGAAATGCAGTGTAAATTTCTAACCCTTCTTTCTTCCAACGTGCAGCACCATTCAAGCCCTGTTGTCCTATACCACGTGACCACCACCATCTACAGGCAGAAATGGCCTTTAAGTCCCTGACCAATGATGCTTTTCTTCCCAAGTTGTTGTGTGCTTTAAGTACACACATACACGCGCGCGCACACACACACACACACACACACACACACACACACACCTGTGGTTAAGAATTCAAACAGCGATAGCTGGGAAATGGAACCAGCCTAGATGTCCCTCAACAGATGAGTGGATAATGAAGATGTGGTACATTTATACAATGGAGTTCTACTCAGCGGTAAAGAAAAATGAAGTTATGAAATTTGCAGAAAAATGGATGGACCTGGAAAGTATTATACTAAGTGAGGTAACCCAGGCCCAGAAAGCCAAGCGCCACATGTTCTCTCTCATATGTGGATCCTAGCTACAGATGACTGGGCTTCTGCGTGAGAATGAAAATACTTAGTAGCAGAGGCCAGTAAGTTGAAAAGGAGACATAAAGGGTGGAGAAAGGAAGGGAGGAGGCTACTTAATAGGTTGATATTGTATATATGTAATTACAATGATTGTAATGGGGAGGTAATATGATGGAGAATGGAATTTCAAACGGGAAAGTGTGGGGGTGGGGAGGGAGGGAATTACCATGGGATATATTTTATAATCATGGAAAATGTTAATAAAAATTAAAAAAAAAAAAAAGAATTTAAACAGCGGGCTGGAGAGATGGCTTAGTGGCTAAACATTTGCCTGTGAAGCCTAAGGACCCCGGTTTGAGGCTCGACTCCCCAGGACCCACGGTAGACAGATGCACAAGGGGGTGTATGCGTCTGGAGTTCGTTTGCAGTGGCTGGAGGCCCTGGCGCGTCCATTCTCTCTCTCTTTCTCTCCTGTCATTGTCAAATAAATAAAGATTAAAAGAAAATTCAGATAGAGCCTGAGTAGTGGCACACATCTTTAATCCCAGCACTAGGCAGAGGTAGGAGGATTGTCATGACTTCAAGGCTACCCTGAGCCCATATAGTGAATTTCTAGCCTGGGCTAGAGCAAGACCCTACCTGGAACCACTAAAGAAAAAGAAAAAAGGAGGAGAAGGAAAGAATACAAATGATTTAGAGCATACTCACTGAAAAGCTCTCTCCATCCCATCTCAACCAGATACCTGGTTGCTTTTCTTAAACATTTATCAGTTTATATATGTGTTTCCTTCCAAAGATATATCTATGGAGATATAAATTATTTGGGGGATGGAGAAATGGCTTAGTGGTTGTGGTCGTTTGATTCAGGTGTCCCCCATAAACTTAGGTGTTCTGAATACTAGGTTCCCAGCTGATGGATATTTGGGAATTAACGCCTCCTGGAGGGAGTGTATTGTTGGGGTCAGGCTTATGGGCTTTATAGCCAGTTTCCCCATGCCAGTGTTTGGCACACCCTCCTGTTGCTGTGGTCCACCTTCTGTTGGCCAGGGGGTGATGTCCACCCTCTGCTCATGCCATCATTTTCCCCTGCCATCGTGGAGCTCCCCCTCGGGCCTATAAGCCACAATAAATCTCTTTTTCCCAGAAGCTGCTCTTGGTTGGGTGATTTCTACCAGCAATGTGACCCAGACTGCAACAGTGGTTAAGCTGCTTGCCTGCAAAGCCTAACAGCTCCCTAATATCCATGTGAAGCCTGATGAACAAAGTGGCACATGCATCTGGAATTGGTTCACAGCGTCTGGAGGCCCTGTTATGTCCATTCTCTCTTCTCTATCTCTTTATGCTTGCAAATGAATAAATATTTCTAAGAATGGTACATAATGCTTTTTTATTTTCATTTATTTTCTCTCTTGAGACATGGTTTTTCATTGAACCTAGAACTCATGGATTCAGCTGACCAACCTACATCATACAGGGAGCTGGGGAACCCAACTCAGGTCTTTCTGCTTACAAGGAGGCACTTGCTCTTTGAGCCATTTCCCCAGGCTGGTTGTGTTCAGTTTTAACTGCCCTTTAAGGAGATAGGAATGAAGACATTATTATTATTATTATTTAATAATCACAAGTAATGTGTACCAATGCCAAGTTTCCTGAGAATTAGAATCAAGATTTGAGAATGAAGACTCCTGTATCCATCAGATACAAGAAGACCATGAGGGATGGAGGGATGGCTCAGCCACTAAACCTTTTTGCCTGCAAAGCCAAAGGACCCAGATTTGATTCCCCAGAACCCACTTTTGCCAAATGCACAAGGGGGCACACACATCTGGAGTTTCGTTTGTAGTAGCTGGAGGCCCTGGCACACCCATTCTCTCTCTCTCTTTCTCTCTCTCTCTCCTTCCCTCCCTCCCTCTTTCAAATAAATAAATAAATAACATATTAAAGAAGACCATGAGAAAGTGCTCTAAATGGAGGTGCCCCACCTAACCCTCACCTGACATGGGTCCCTTAGTGGAGACTATTTTTGATTTGTTGCTGGTAGGAGCAATGCTCAAGTCAATACTTTCAAACAATGTCACTTGACATGAACTTTGCAATGGCTAAGAGGAAATTCCAGTGCAGTTGCTCAGTCAAAGTTTGAGTGTATTATGAATTTTAATGCACAATGTAGAATTACTCAGAATTAAGAAAATATACTCTAGACTGGGCGTGGTGGCGCACACCTTTAATCCCAGCCCTCGGGAGGCAGAGGTAGGAGGATTGCTGTGAGTTCGAGGCCACCCTGAGACTACAGAGTGAATTCCAGGTAAGCCTGGGATACAGTGAGACCCTACCTCAGAAAACCAAAATAAAATAAAATAAATATATATATATACATATATATGCTCTAAAACTACATTGAGATTCCATCTCACTCCTGTGAGATTGGCCACCATCATGAAAACAAATGACCATAAATGTTGGCGGGGATGTGGAAAAAGAGGAACCCTCCTACACTGCTGGTGGGAATGCAATCTGGTCCAGCCATTGTGGAAATCAGTGTGGAGGTTCCTAAAACAGCTAAAGATTGATCTACCATATGACCCAGCTATATATCCTAAGGACTCATCTCATTTCCTTAGAAGTACGTGCTCAACCATGTTTATTGCTGCTCAATTTATAATAGCTGGGAAATGGAACCAGCCTAGATGTCCCTCAACTGATGAGTGGATAATGAAGATGTGGCACATTCGTACAATGGAGTTCTACTCAGCAGTAAAGAAAAATGAAGTTATGAAATTTGCAGAAAAATGGATGGACCTGGAAAGGATTATACTAAGTGAGGTAACCCAGGCCCAGAAAGCCAAGCACCACATGTTCTCTCTCATATGTGGATCCTAGCTACAGATGATTGGGCTTCTGCGTGAGAAGGAAAATACTTAGTAGCAAAGGCCAGTAAGTTAAAAAGGAGATATAAAGGGAAGAGAAAGGAAGAGAGGAGGGTACTTAATAGGTTGATATTGTATATATGTAAGTACAATGATTGAGATGGGGAGGTAATATGATGGAGAATGGAATTTCAAAGGGGAAAGTGTTGCGGGGGTTAGGGAGGGAATTACCATGGGATATTTTTTTATAATCATGGAAAATGTTAATAAAAATTAAAAAATTAGAAAAAAAAAGAAAATATGCTCTCCTTGCAGATACATTGTCTGTTTATCTATCTCTATCTATCTATCTATCTATCTATCTATCTATCTATCTATCTAATCTATCTAAATATCTATCTGGACTGGAGAGATGACTCAGCAGATAGAGGGCTTGCATGCAAAGCCTGATGGTCTGGGTTTGATTCCCCAGTACCCACATAAACCCAGATGCACAATGTGGTGCTTGCGTCTGGAGTTCATATGCACTGGTGGGAGGCCCTGGCATACCTATACTCACTCACACACTCTCTTTCTCTCATCTTTCAAATAAATAAATAAAATTTTTAAAGAAAATAGAGTTCTAGGTTTTGAAATCATTATACTCACTCTTTGCTCGCACCCTTGTGGATGCCTCTAAGCTCTGCTAGGCTGATAGGGGAGCTTCATGAATGATGAAGTCATTAGCTACTGCTGTCCTGTTGCAGTTCTTAATATCTGAACAGATGTCTGGTGCTTCCATTTTGCTAAAGTCTAGAAAATTATGCAGCCACTCTTAGCCAGATTTTCCAGGATTTCCACTGGTTCATATTACTTTCTGTCTTCAGAACATTTCTCCTTGTCTATGCATCTTCTGAAAAGATTTCAACTTTATCTCCCTTCAAGCCTTAGAAGTCTTGTTCCACTGTCAAAACCAATTTCCTCCCCTTTCTGTCTTATTCCAAAGCTCTGTCTCTTCTAGCCTGCAGATTATCAGTTCTCCCCTTATTGTCTCAGTTTTGGAGGATTCATTTATTTTCTCTAGGCCTCAGTGTCTTAGGTATGAAATGAGGGTATTTTTTCTAGAGCACCACGGTTCTTAGTGGTGGTAGTCTATGAACATTACATTTGAATATGAGTTTAGTTTGATGTTGTAGAAAAAGTATGTGAATTTGTATAAGTGAAAGTTTGTAGTGCTAAGTGTTACTGGTAAGGTGACAGAGACCAGATTTGGATGCAGAAGACATTTTCTCACTACACTAAACTCTATGAAGTTATGAAAGAAATTCAAGTTTTGAAAAGAAATATCAGTGGAAATGATGGCACACATTTTTGTTCATTTTTTAAATTTATTTGTTTGAGAGCAACAGAGAGAGAAAGAAGGAGGGAGAGAGAGAGAGAGACAGAATGGGCATACCAGGGCCTCCAGCCACTGCAAACCAATTCCAGAAGTGTGCGCCCTCTTGTGCATCTGGCTAACGTGGGTCCTAGGGAGTGAGCCTCAAACAGGGCTCCTTAGGCTTCACAGGCAAGTGCTTAGCCACTAAGCCATCTCTCCAGCCCATGGCACACACTTTTATTCTCAGCATTTGGGAGGCTGAGGTAGCAGAATTGCCCCGGATTTGAAACCAGCAAGGGTCACAGACTAAGCTTCAGGTTCACCTGTACTACGTACAGTGAGACTCTGTTTCAAAAACAAAAAGGGGGCTGGAGAGATGGCTTAGTGGTTAAGACACTTGCCTGTGAAGCTTAGGAACTCAGGGTCAATTCCCCAGTACCCATAATGCACAAGGTGGTGCATGCATCTGGGGTTTGTATGTTGTATCTCTTTCTCTCTAGCTGCCTCTTCCTATTCCTCTCTCTTTCAAATAAATTAAAAATAAATAAATAAGCAAAACAACACAAGTGAAAACAAAAAGGACAACAAGACAGGCATGATGGCTCCTGCCTATAATCACAGCACTAAGGAGACTGAGGCAGGAGAATTACCTTGAGTTTGATCCAGCCTGCAATACACAGTAAATTCCAGGTCAGTAAGGACTAAAGTGAGACCCTATCTCAAGAAAGAAAGAGGGGCTGGAGAAATAGCTCAGTGATTAAAGACACTTGCTACAAAGGCTGATGGTCTGGGTTTGATTCCCAAACCAGAAGCATAGTGGCACATGCATCTGGAATTCTTTTGCAGTGACCGGAGGCTCTGGCATGCCTATTCTCTTTGTCTCTCTCTCTCTACATGCAAATACGTAAATTAAAAAAATATTTCAAAAAGAAAGAAAGAGGAAAAAGGAAAAGAGCAGAAAAAGAAGGAAAGAAGGGAAGGAGGTACGGAGGGAGGGAGGGGGTCGAGAGAGTTGGGAATCATGTTTAGTTGAGGGTGTTTTGTTTTGCCCTGCTTTTTGTTTGTTGAGACAGTCTGACTATGAGCTCTTGCTAGTGCTGTATTTGCTACATATCCCAGTGTAGTAGACGGTTTCATGATGCTGAGACTAACATCCAACCAAACACAGTTTGTGAAAGGAAGGGTTTTATTTTGAGCTTTATTTCAGATCCAAGGGAAGTTCCACCAATGGTGGAAGAAGCTGGCTCCCTTTCATAAATGCAAGCAGAGGAGGAGAAACCGCCAGTAGCCAACAAACACCAAAAAGCAGCAAGCAGGAGTCCCACCAGAGCTCAAACCTCCCTGCACACCTTTAGTGCTGGGATTCAGAGCCTCTTTGCTGTAGCAGTAATCTGCCTGCTAGGAGCTAAAGCAGCAAGCTCATTTTTTTTTTTTTTTTTTAATTTTTACTTGAGAGGGACAGACAGAGAGAGAAAGAGGGACAGAGAGAGAGCATGGGCGCGCCAGGGCCTCCAGCCATGGCAACGAAGTCCAGACGCATGCGCTCCCTTGTGCATCTGGCTAACGTGGGTTCTGGGGAATCGAGCCTTGAACTGAGGTCCCTAGGCTTCACAGGCAAGCGCTTAACTGCTAAGCCATCTCTCCAGCCCCTTGTTGTTGTTTTGTTAAGGGAGAGTCTCCTCACTCAGGCTGGCTTGGAATTCAGTGTGTGGTCTCAGCCTGGCCTTGAACTCCCAGCAACCCTCCTACTACCTTCGCCTCCTAAATGCTGGGATTAAAAACATGCACCACCATGCCCCTGCTGTAAACTCAGTTTTAATGAAACACCTGAATCGATGGGAGAGAGGCATTTAAACTATCACACTCAACCTGTTTTGGCAATCTTCCTGCTTCACTCACGCAGGTTCTCAGATTTCAAATATGCAGAACCATGCATCCATATCTTCATTTGTATTTTCTAGCCCAGGCTGGCCTGGAACTCACAGCAATCCTCCTAACTCAGCCTTCCAAGGGCAGGATTAAAGGTGTGTGCTACCACTGGGATATATATATATATTGGGTTTTCAAGGCAGGGTCTCACTCTAGTCCAGGCTCACTTGGAATTAACTATGTAGTCTCAGGGTGGCCTCAAACTCACAGCAACACGGCAATCCTCCTACCTGTCTCCCAAGTGCTGGGATTAAAGGCTTGTGCCACCATGCCCAGCTTTCACAGATTATTATTATTTTTTTAATAAAGAGCAGCACTTTCTTTTTTTTGAGATTTTATTTTTATTTATTTATGAGAGACAAAGAGAGAGAGAGTGAGAAAGAGAGAGAATGGGCACACCAGGGCCTCCAGCCACTGCAAACGAACTCCAGACGCATGTGCCACCTTGTGCACCTGGCTTACATGGGACCAGGAGAATCGAACTGGGGTCCTTAGGCTTTGCAGGCAAGCTCCTTAACCACTAAGCCATCTCTCCAGCCCTCACAAATAAATTTTTAAGTGGATCAATAAAGGAATTTAAGCAAGTAGTGTTGTGGAAATTACCTCAGGGGGAGGAAGTGAAATGACAGAGAACATTATGGGCTTGTCCCTGTGCATTAGATAGAATAAATTTATTTATTTAAATATTGTTTATTTGAAAGCAGAGAGAGAATGAGAAAGAGAGAGGAGATGTGTGCACCAGAGCCTCTTGTCACTAAAAATGAACTCTAGATTAATGTGCCGCTTTGTGCATCTGGTTTTACATGGGTACTGGGGAATCGAACCTGAGCTATCAGGTTTTGCAAGTAATCATCTCTCCAGCCCATGATGTTATAAATTTAAAACTACTCATACAAAACAGTACATGCTTTGTAAGATAGAAGATGTAACAGATATAATGATGGCTTCTGGGGAGTCAAAATGAAATAAAAAATGAAGATAAAAAAGAGTAAATGTCTGGGTGTGGTGGCGAATGCCTTTAATCCCAGCACTTGGGAGATAGAGGTAGGAGGATTGCGGTGACTTTGAGGCTACCCTGAGACTACATAGTTAACTCCAGCTCATTCTGGACCAGAGTGAGACTCTACCTCGAAAAAACAACAACAATCCCCCAAATTATATATCTATATAATATAAATTATAATATATATGAATATTAATATAATATAAATTACAATGTATAATATAAATATTAATATAATATATTATGCATGATTAATATGTTATTATACATTACATAACTAATAATATAAAATAAAAATAACATATATTCTTGGGAGGCAGAGGTAAGAGGATGACCATGTGTTCAAGGCCACCCTGAGACAACCAAGGGACTTCCAGGTCAGCCTGGGCTCTACCTGGGCAAGACTCTACCTTGAAAAACCAAAAGAAAAACACAACAGTAAATATATCTATCAAGAAGATGCATGAAGAGGTTGTGGCTCAGTGATATAAACACAGCGTGAATTATGTATGTGGTTACGTCAACTTCTGCAAAAGTGTTTCCCAAACAAGAAAAATTTTAAAAGTAAGCGGTACATTAGGATGGTTGGTCTGTATTGTCAATGTGGCACACCTGGGGGATGTCTGTGAGAGGGTTTCCAGACAGGGTAAACTAAGGAGGAAAGACCCAACATGAATGTGTATGGCACCATCCCAGGGGGAGGGATAGTAGATTCACTAAAAAGGGGGAAAGTTTGGCAGGAGAGATGGGTCAGCAGTTCAGTCACTTGCCTGCGAAGCCTAGTGAGCTGGGTTCAGTTTCCCAGTGCCCACATAAAGCCAGTTGTACAAAGTGGCACATGAATCTGGAGTTTCTTTGCAGCAGCTGGAGGCCCTGTCATGCCTATTTTCTCATCTGGCTCTTTTCTTGGTATCTCTGTCTGCTTGTATATAAATATAATATTTTAAAAGATGCAGGAGGGGCCTGAAGAGATGGTTAAGCAATTAAAATGGCCTGAGTTTGATTCCCCACAACCCATGTAAAGCCAAATGCACAAAGTAGCACATGTGTCTGCAGCTTGCTTGCAGTGGCAGGATGGCCTGGTGTGCCTATTCTTTCCCTCTCTCTTTCTCTCTCTCTCAAATAAATAAAAATAAAATATTTTAAAAAGTAAAATTCTCCCTGCATTCTAGTATCTTCACTCCTCATTTCCTAGATCAAGATCCTAAAGCTAATTGACGTCAATTACATTTTGTTTAATCTGTCTTATATATACATTTCATTACCAGCTGGCTGCCTTTGCCATCATCATAGTGGAGTTCTTTGTAGAAAGGACACAGTTCAATTCTCTATTGATGGACGCTGTGTACTGGAATGGTCATCACTTCATCACTGGTGGTCTAGGGTTTTTGTATATTGACAGCCTTTGTTACATTCCTTTTCTCTGAACTTTAGCAACATTTTTAGTCCCTATCAAAATGCAGCTCTTTAAATATTTACTATTTATTTTGTAATTGTTGGCTATATCTTTCTAATATAGTTATAATCATATATATACACACATATTGGACAGTTCTAGTATATAATTATAATTTACAACATATATTTATAATGCATTATCCTTGGTCAAAGGAAAAAAAAAATGGTCTTCTAGGAAGAAGGTCTTTCTTTGTAGCCCCTAGCTGGCACTAAAAATCAAGATCCTGGTTTGGAAAGATGGTTTAGAAGTTAGGGCAGGCATTTGCTTATCAAGTCAAAGGACCCAATTTTGTTCTCTGGGACCTACATAAGCCATGCATGGGGTGACTAGAGGTTCTGGTGTGTCCATTCTCTCTCCTCTCTTTTACTCTCTCCTTTCTTTTTCTCTCTCAAATAAATAATAAAAAATTAAGAAAAAAATGAAATAATTACAAAAAATCAAGAGCCTCCTGTCTTAGCCTCTGGCCTTCACAGTGCTAGGATTACTGGTGCATACATCATGCACAGGTAGAAATTTATCTAGTATTTCCTTATTTATTTTGACCGACTCTTCATAATTCCCAATACAATATTAATGTAAAGTCTGTCTTGTATGTACTCAATATTGTCAGATGATTATGCAAAGTAGCCATGAATCCTCAATCTTTTTTTTTTTTTTTTTTTTTTGGTAGAAAACCACGTAAAGGTAGGAAAGAGACACAAACAGATCCCTTTTAACCATATCTGCCAACCCAATCAAAGCAATGAATTTTGGTCATGATGCCCATGGTGACTAAAGAAACACACACTATCAGGAAGAAGAGGGCAGACAATGACACCAGCCATTGGATTTGCATGGCCCTAACATTAGCTTTACCGTTCCAGTAGCTCTGACTTAGTTTCTACAAATGAAGCAACACAAAGCCAGACCTGACAGCATTCTGCTGTCCAAACCAAAACTGTCTATAGGGCTGGATTCAGTAAATACACTCATCTCCAATAATTATTATCTTGGCTACATGTGGGGAAGCACATTACTGATCACAGCACTTGAGAAATTGGGGCAAAGACATAGAGATTTTGAGGCCAGCCTGAGCTATAAACAAAACTTTATTTAAAATTGAAAAAACAAAAACCGATGCTGGAGAGATGGCTCAGTGGTTCAAGGCATTTGCCAAGCCTGCTCCCTAGGGTTCACTTTCCCAGGACTCATGCAAAACCAGACACACAATCTGGAATTGTTTTGTGAGAGCAGGAGGATCTGGGGTGTAAATTCCCAATCTCTCTCTCAAATAACAAGACTTTTTAAAAAATTTAAAAATTGGCCGTGCATAATCACAGTACGTAGGAGGCAGAGGTAGAAGGATCACAATGAGATTGAGAGCACCCTGAGACTACATAGTAAATTCCAAGTCATCCTGGACTCTACTGAAACCATACCTTGAAAAACAAAACAAAAATTTGAAAGACCCAAATTAAGATCCTGATTACTGGAGATTAATTTAAGGAAGCTTTGTAATATATTTTGAATAATTTCATAATGTATTAGTTCCAAAAATGAGTTACAGTGCTGGGATTAAAGGAGTGGGCCACCACACCCAGTAACAGTGAAGCTTTTTAAGGAAGGCTTTTTGATGATAAAATAGTTTGGTCAATCACTTTTTACAAAATAGCCTTGGGCTGGAGAGATGGTTTAGCTGTTAAGCCCTTGCCTGTGAAGCCTAAGGACCCCAGTTCGATGCTCAATTCCCCATGACCCACATTAGCCAGATGCACAAGGGGGTGCATGTGTCTGGAGTTCATTTGCAGTGGCTGGAGGCCCTGGCATGCCTATCCTCTCTCTCCCTCTCTCTCTCTTTCTCTCTCTCTCTCTCTATCTGCCTCTTTCTCTGTCTGTTGCTCTCAAATAAACAAATGAATAATAAACAAAAAATAAAAAATAGCCTTGCATCCAGATATTATGGCTCATACCTTTAATCCCAGCATTCAGGAGACAGAGGTAGGAGGATCACTGTGAGTTTGAGGGCAGCCTGGGATTACAGAGTGAGTTAGCCTAGACTAAAGTGAGACTTTATTTTGAAAAAAACCCTAAGGGAAAAACAAATACCTTACTAATCCCCAGTAACATAAAATAACTAAATAAAATTTTAAATAGTGGATCAATAGCAACTGCTTAGGTAAGTTCCTCTAATAATTACTAGTGCAAATGTCTCAGTTCTATTTTCATTAATGTAGCAAGTGGGTGTGAAGGGCTGCCATCATACCATGATATAGATAAGAAGGACATGATGCTTTAAGGACAAAATGAAATATTTTTATTTTCCTCATCAATATTGTAAATATGAGGGCTGGAGAGATGGCTTAGCGGTTAAGCGCTTGCCTGTGAAGCCTAAGAACCCCGGTTCGAGGCTCGGTTCCCCAGGTCCCATGTTAGCCAGATGCACAAGGGGGCGCACGCGCCTGGAGTTCGTTTGAAGAGGCTGGAAGCCCTGGCGCGCCTATTCTCTCTCTCTCTTCCTCAATCTGTCTTTCTCTCTGTTGGTCGCTCTCAAATAAAAATTAAAAAAAAATATATTGTAAATATGATTGCTTGGTATATTAACCTATATCATGCTAAATCTACCTATGCTTTATTAATAATCTTAATGTTTTGAACATCTTGATTTGACTTTGTAAATATATTCATTTATAAATGTTATTCAAGTTTCTATACACCTCTCAACTGTCCGTGTGCATATCCACACATGTTCTCTCTCTCTCCCTCTCTCTTTCTCTCTCTCTCTCTCACACACACACACACATCTGCATATATATACATTAAATCTGCCCTTCAGAAAAAAAAAAAGCTGTAAGTGATGTATGGAAATGAGACAGATGTGAATTAGACTCCCCTAAGTATGCATTTTCACATAGCTTTGTATTTGGGAATATTTAAAATTATTAAAACCAAAAAATTTAATAAACATGACATAAAAGGAATCAACTCCTACCAAATCAGAGACCCAGAGACCCAGAGGCCCCCAACACCTCATCACTGAAGCAGACCAAAAATGAGCCCAACATGGCTCATGGAAATTTTGCGGAAGAGGGCGGAAAGAATGTCAGAGCCACATGTTGGGTTATGATATGCAGAGACATTTATCTTACCCATAACTATGGGCTAACTCCACAATGCATGACCCATATACCTCAACAAGGAGGGGCCAAGGGGGGGGGTAGGTCACGGATGAGCCTAATAATGGTACCAAACTGACTGCTAAATACAAAACTCATTAATAAAAAATAAGAAATTAATTTAAAAACATTACATAAAAGAGATGGAGAGATGACTCAGAGGTTAAGGCACATTTTGCAAAGCCTGATGGCTCAGGTTCAATTTCCCAGTACCCATGTATACAGCAAATGAGATAACAATGTGTACAAAATGCATACTGAACTGTGGCATTCAATAAAAACTTGTTGAATTTGTCACTAAAGAAAAAGCAGCCAGGCATGGTGGCACACATCTTTAATCCCAGGACTTGGGAGGCAGAGGTAGGAGGTTTACCCTGAGACTCCATAGTGAATTCCAGGTCAGCCTGAGCTAGAGTAAAGAGTGAGACCCTACCTCAGAAAAAAGAAAAGAAAAGAAAAACCAAAAAAAGAAAAAAGAAAAAGTAAACTGTAAAATTTGGAAAGATAAGAACCCAAAGAGCCCAGTGGTATACTAAAATAGAAACACACATACACAAAAGGATTAACTTAGGTGACATTTGAACACAGCATAGTACTTTACTTAATGGATATGTTTTAAACAAAATGTGTGTGGCATGTGCCAGGAAAACTAACCCTGGGGAAGTAGAGAAAAAAATATTGTGAATTTGAGGCTAGCCTGGGCCATATAGTGAGACTCTGTCTCAAAAAAAAAAAAAAAAAAAAACCAAACCAAAACAAAAAAAGACAGAAAGAAAAAAGGAAACCAGAATGCAAGAAGTCTTATGTTTTACATGGCAGGTGGGTGTGCCATTAATAGTAGTACTGGTGTCTTCTGAAAGAACATTATGTGAACTTTATGTGTACTTTATGTGCAAATGAGATACATAGAGATGCTATATTCTACCATGTTTCCCATTTTGGAAAGTGATATTTTAAAATATCGATTGGGTAAGGCCTGCTGCTATAGAGTGTATGCTTAGAAAGTGCAAAGAGCCCTGGACTCTATCTCAGGCAAGAAGGGTGGGTTAGGGTAGAACTAGGGAAATAGAACTGTGTTAATGAACTTAACTAAGAGCTTATCACTATAAAATCATGACTGAAGAAAGGTTTCAGGGATGTAGCTCAGTAGTGGAACAGTTGCCTAGTATGTACAAGGCCCAGAGACCCTGGATTCAGTCCCCAGCACTGGGAGAGGGGGACCTCCCTCAGTTTTGTCATCTATAAAGGAGTAGAAGCAGCAATGCCCTAGTACCCAGTAAGCCTGACCCTTGGCTACATCTTGCTTTCTAAAGACTTTTATGATTTACTGTGTGGGGAAAACAAAAGCTCATTATGAAAAGGTATTATATAATCACATGTTTGCAAGGAGAGTAATGTATCTAATTACAGGAGCAGTCTGCATGAGAAAGGATAAAGGGAACAAAATGGAGTGTGGTAAAGTGCATGCTGCCATTGACTAGCTGTGGGTGCTGAGCAGGGGCTTAGCCTTTAGGTCTCCAATTTTCTTCTATTAAATTGGGATAATAGCAAGTCCAACCTTATTTGCATTGTTTTGAGAAATAACTGAGCTTGCATACATTTGATCACTTAGAAGAATTCGCAGAATATGGTAAGGACCCAACAAATACTGACTGTAATTACAGACAATTTTAGAGTTCTGTGTGGATTACATGTGCTAACTATGAAACAATGTAATTTTAGCCTTAGGAAAACCATGTAGCACTCAGAGACAGAGGCAGGATGACCATGAGTTTAAGGCTTGCCTGGGTTGTAATCTCATGCCTATCAGCGAGTGTACCTGCATGTGCGCGTGCACACACATACGTACACATAAAAAGGGCTGGAAGAGAAGAGGGAGAGACTGTCTCAAAAATAAATAAATGAAACAAGGGCTGGGGATGTAGTTGAGTGCTTGCCTAGTATTTTCAAGGCATTGGGTTTGATCCCTAACACCAAGAAAAAAATACATTTAAACTGGGTATATTTAGTTCAATAGATAATTATTAGCCATTAGTTTGGCATTTGATGGAGGTAAATCTGAATATCAAAGTCAGGATAGATGTTTTTCAGAAACATTAACCTCCTAGCATTGTCCTTAATGACTTCTATACCTCTGGGTCATATGTGGTAGCCTATGGCTATAATCACAGGACTAGGGAGGCTGAGGTAGTAGGATTGTCATGAATTCACCACCAGTCTAGGCTAAAAAAGTGAGGTCCAGGGAAGTCTGGGTTAGGGTAAGAACCTGCCTCAAAACAAAGCAAAACAACAAAAAAGGACTCTGGTTCGATTTCCCAGGACCCACATAAGTCAGATGCACAAGGTGGTACATGTGTCTGGAGTTCATTTGCAGTGGTTGGAGGCCCTGACATACCACTTTCTCTCTCTCCTTTTCTCTCTCTTTTTCTTTCTTTCTCCCTTTTTCTCTCTCTTTCAAAATAAAGAAAGAAAATAAAGAGAAACAAGCAAACCAGAACTACGTTGACCTAATTCAAGCTATACCCTCCTCCTCATTAGAAAAAGCAGACTGGACTCTGGTGGACTTTGATAGATTGGGTTTAGAACCTAGGAATTCAGCGTCATGCTGATAAAATAGCTTGTTCCTATCTGCTTGATGGATACTGTACTTGTTACCTTTTTCCATTGCTAGGACAAATACCTGGCAAAAATCAGATTCAATGAGAAAGGGTTTATTTCAGTTTATAGTTCCAGGTTACAGACCACCATGGTGGGGAAGTGTTGGTGGCAGGAGCTTGAGGCAAGTGGTCAGCAACAGTGAGGAAGCAGAGAGCCGTAAATGCTGCTGCTCTGCCAGCTCTCCTTTTTTCATTGGTCATGGATCCAGCCCATAGAACAGTGCTGCCAATGATTGAGGAGCATTTTCCATCTCAATTAACCTAATCAGAGGCTAACCTAATCTTCACAATCCCTCATAGGTTTCTAGATTCTAGGTCAGATCAAGTTAACAGTCAATATAAACTATCACAGGTACATGACTCTACCAAGAAAATGAACAGAATCTAAGAGCCAGGCCTTCCTTCCACTTGGATGGGTTGCATGTAGCTATCATATGCTCCTGTATTCCATACTAACTATCTTTAGCCCCTTCACAGACTCTCCTTTCATGTTTTAATACTATTGGTAAAGTTACAGTGGTTATAGCTCTTGTACTCTTTGTTTAGATCATTTTTAGCTGCATATAATACATCTTACTTGCTTTTTTTGGTATTTAATTTTTATTCATAATCTTAAATTTAACTCTGCAATCCAGCTAGACTTGGAGAAGAATAAGAAAAACATGGAACCCCAAAGAACTGTAGCGAGAGCACAGATGACAGGGTATGGTGAGCAGATGCGGACTGCAGGGTGCTCTCCTGAGCTACAGGAGGAATGGTTTGGCGGTTAAGATGGAACAATCAACCATATCAGAGCTGTCCACAATCAGCGATGGTGACCATCTTGCTAGTCTTGCCATTCCTAGACCCAAGGCGTTCCATTTCTTCCACAATGTTCATGCCTTCTTTCACTTTCCCAAATACCACATGCTTACCATCCAACCATTCAGTCTTGGCAGTGCAGATGAAAAACTGGGAACCGTTTGTGCTTGGACCATCATTTTCCATAGACAAGATCCCAGGACCTGTATGCTTCAGGATGAAGTTCTCATCCTAAAATTTCTCCCCATAGATGGACTTGCCACCAGTGCCATTATGGCGTGTGAAGTCACCACCCTGGCACATGAATTCTGGAATAATTCTGTGAGAGCATGACCCCGTATAACCAAATCCTTTCTCTCCAGTGCTCAGAGCACGAGAGTTTTCTGCTGTCTTTGGAACTTTGTCTGCAAACAGCTTGAAGGAGACGTGGCCCAAGGGCTCGCCATCGACCGCGATGTCGAAGAACACGGTGGGGTTGACCATGGCTGACAAGAACCTATGACCGAGAACAGCGGCGTCTGCAAAGGAGCACCTCACTTGCTTTTAAAATCATTCCGGATGGCAGTGACCTTGGGATGACTCTGAAGGCATCATGGTGCTGGGAAGAAGTGAGAGGAGTGCTCAGCACTGCAATATCTTTATCAGGCCTTCTAAGATTCAGGGTCCACTGCGGAAGAGGTGGCAGAAAGAATGTAAGAGCCAAAGGAAGGGTAGGATTCCTTACAACATGCTCCTCCAGACATAAAATGGCCTGGATATCCATGACCTCACAATGCCTGGCACTACCTACACAAGACCATCATAATATGAGGAAAAGATGATGACATCAAAATAAAAGAGAGACTAATTGAGAGGAGGAGGGGATATGATGGAGAATGGAGTTTCAAAGGGGAAAGTGGGGGGAGGGAGGGCATTACTATGGGATATTGTTTATAATTATGGAAGTTGTTAATAAAAAATACATTAAAAAACCAGTCCGGATGGCCAGAAAACTGTTTCCTGGATACATTTAGAATGTACAATATATGGGGAAAATAAGAAACAGCATTCTCTTCCAAACATCTTTGTTTATTCACAACTAGAAGATATTCATGAAAAATTATTGAATTAATTACATAGTACTTCTACTACAACGTGCCATGGACTGATTTTCACAGCCCTAGAGCCAAGAAGTCCAAGATGAGTGTATCACCATTGTCTCGTCTTCATGCCAGTCCTCATCTCGGTTGTGGACTGTGGATGTGAGTGTGTGTGTGTGTGTGGGGGGGTGTACATGTGTGTGTGTCCCCTTCCTCCCATGGCAGACATAGTGAGAGAGCTCTGTGGTTCCTTTTATAAGAGCAGTATAGGTTTCACCCTCATGACTTGGTTACCTTATATATCCACTCTTTTTCTCATCATTGTGACCAAGTAACTAACAGGAAGCAACATAAGAAAGATTTATTCTGGCTTACAGTGCAGCCCATCATAGTGGGAAAGGCATGGGAGCAGCTGACCACTGTGGCTACAGGAACATGAAGCAGCTGGTTATATCACATCAACAGTCAAGAAGCAAGGAATTTAAGGTATCTATTCCCAGCAAGTTCCTTGCACACACCATGCATATGACATGACCAAAGGATCCCACTACCTACCCAAATAGTACCATCAGTAGGTGGCCAAGCATTTAAACACATGAGCCTGAAGGGGACATTTCATACTCACATGAAAAGGCCTTAGAAAGTATCCACTTTCCAACATAATGACATTGAAGTTTAAGATTACAATGTGTGAATTTAAGGAGGTGAAATACAAACAATAGTGAATTATTATAATATGGTAGATCATAGAAACATCTGCTTTCCCTATGTTCAAATTAGCCCAATAGGGACTGGAGAGATGGATTAGCACTTAAGGCACTTGCCTAAAAAGCCAAAGGACTCAGGTTCAATTCCCCAGGACTGATACAAGCCAGATGCACAAGGTGGCCATGCATCTTAAGTTGATTTGCAGTGGCTGGAGACCCTGGCACCCCCATTCTCTCTTTCTCTCTCTCTCTCATAAATAACAATATAAAAAAATTTAAAAACACAAACTAGCCCAAAAGTTTTTGCCTACTAATAGTATCTCTGCTCCTAAATTTGGCTCTTTTTAAGTGTATTCTTTGATTTCTTGTGATTCCTTGTTCTTGTTTTGTTTTTTAAGGTAGGGTCTTGCTCTAGTCCACACTGACCTAGAATTCAATATGTAGACTCAAACTGGCCTTGAACTCACAGTGATCCCCCTATCTTGGCCTCCTGAGTTCTGGGATGAAAGCATGGGCCACCACACCCACCCTTACTACCTTTTGGAGGTCATTTATCTCCCTTAGACCAAAATATCCTAGGCTCAGTTCAGGTAACCTCCTAGAGACCCTGGTTGACTGCTATTGGCCTAGAGAATAGGGCCAGAGCAATGTTTTACACAATTTGATGTTCCCCTGGGCAATTGAGTTTTCCCTAAGTATATGGTAATATGACTGAGGAGACTGTCTTGTGAGTCCCTTGACCTTTATTCCTCCAGAGTATGAGTCATGCTGGTGGTGAAGATGTACACAAAGAATGACTCATCCTGACAGAAACTTCAAATCTTTGGTTGACTCATTAACACAGTTGTCTTTGCTTTATTTTATTTTTACTTTCACTCAGTGCAAGGTGCCACATTTACCATATACCATCTGACTGCTCCTTAACAGTCATGACCACCTTATCTTGACTTTATGCTACCAGGTTAATACTGCTATTAGTTACTTAGAGACCTCTTCCTCTTTTCTCTATTATCATAGGTACAATATTTACACAAAAGGATATTGTATTGGTGAAATAAATATTTCATTTAGTCAGTTACTTCAAATGTTTAACATAATCATGTAATTCTGAATTTATTGTGATGATTTTTTTCCATTTCTAAGGTTAGCTCTATGCATTGGAAGAAAAATATGGCTGGTGAAGACAAGTAAAACTACAAATTAGGTTTATAAGAAACTAGATTTTAGCCAAGTGTGGCACATGCCTTTAATCCCAGCACTTGGGAAGCAGAGGTAGGAGGATTGCCATGAGTTCAAGGCCACTCTGAGACTACAGAGTTAATTCCAGGTCAGCCTGGGCTAGAGTGATACACTACCTCAACAACAACATAAAAAGAAAGAAAGAAACAAGCAAACCAGACTTTGTTCATGTGGGACTAACAACAGCAGGTACCATATTCCAAAGATTTAGTTTTATGCCACAGTCTGGTGCTGCTCTCACCTTTGGTCACAGAAACTTTTTTTTTTTTTTTTTTTTTTTTTTGGTGGATGTGATTATTGAGAAATGCACAACTTATCAAAGTATTGAGAATAAGTGGCTATTAAATGTTCAGCCCTAAATGGGACATCTATATTGCCCCCCACCCCGGGGTCAGGGAATGTTGTAGAAGAGGGAGCAGAAAGAATGTAAACGCCAAGGATGGGAGCAGTGCTATGGAACACTGTCTTCCAAACATGACATGGCTGTTGAACTCATGAATTCACAACAGTCGTGATTATCTGAATGATAACTGCATGGTATTGAGCCCATCAATATTCCATCATGGAGTTTGGAGGGGGTCATCAGGCCCCATCCCTCCCTGAGAAGTTACTGGTAGTTAATGGTTGCTAGAGTAGAGGGAGATATGTTTTATTCAGTAGTGTAGCAAATTTAATAGTAAATTAGCCTGACTCAGTAAATAACCTCTCCACCCATGCTCATTTAAGTAGCCCTAATTAAATTAAATTAAACTCAGTGGATCACAACAAAAAGCCATCAAAGTGGAAGTGTAGAAACTACTTGGGAAGAAGAAGGGGCTCAGTGGGAGGGAGAGAGGGATAAAAGGAGGTAATGGAGTGAGTAGGAACAAAAATTGTATACCTGTATGAAAATTATCAAAAAATAATTACCATAAACTAGAATTTGCAAGAATAAAGACCACAAATTATGGCCAAATTGAAGCAAACTTTTTTTTTTTTTTCGAGGTAGGGTCTCACTCTGGTCCAGGCTGACCTGGAATTAACTCTATCATCTCAGGGTGGCCTTGAACTCATGGCAATCCTCCTACCTCTGCCTCCCGAGTGCTGGGATTAAAGGTGTGTGCCACCACGCCCGGCTGAAGCAAACTTTTAATTGTGCACAGTAGAGCTGGTCTGGCGGCTGCCTCTCTAAGGTGGAGTGTAGAGAGAAGCCCAGAGTCAGCTTCTCAGGCTCTTTTCATAGGGTAAAACCATAGAAATGACAGGGCAAGGGGTTTCAGAGGCAAGCAAGCATGGTGACAGAAGCAGACCAGCCATTACAGTTTAACTACTTCCTGGAATATTATGAATACACAATCCTGGAAACAGTAACCAGGGAACAATTTGTGGCCCCAGTTCAAACAGAAAAACTTAGAGAAACAGGGCTGGAGGGATGGCTTAGTGGCTAAAGCATTTGCCTACAAAGCCAAAAGACCCAGGTTTGATTCCCCAAGACCCATGTTAGCCAGATGTCCAAGGGGGTGCACGCATCTAGAGTTCATTTGCAGTGGCTGGAGACTCTCACACGCCATTCTCTCTCACTCTCTCTCCCTCTTTCTCTGTCAAATAAGTAAATACTAAATTAAAAAAAGAAACAGAGAAATAGAAACTTAACTTAGTCATTATATCAAAATGGCTCTTGCTATTAAGTGGAGCCAGGTTGGCTCTTTATTCCCCCTTTTCATTTTTTTAAATATATTTTATTTATTTATTTGTGAAAGAGACAGATAGATAGAAAGAGAGAATGGGTACACCAGGTCCTCTAGCCACTGCATATGAACTCCAGACGCATGTGTCCCTTGTGCATCTGGCTTACGTGGGTCCTGGGGAATTGAACCTGGGTCCTTTGGCTTCGCAGGCAAATGTCATAACTGCTAAGCCATTTTACCAATCCCTCATTTCCTCCTTTTCTTATGTATCCCTGTCAAATCTTTGATAGGGGTTTCATTTCCATTGGCTATATTAGTTGATAACGTTTATGAAGAGCAAGTATTTTTGCAGTTTCTCTCTGTCTGGATACAAAATTAGCAATGTGCTAGAGAAGGCATGACCCAATTGTGAGGGCAAGTAAGACAAGTAATAAAGGGCCGGCTGCAGCCAAGATAAGAGTAGGTAATGGGGGGGGGAGGGGAATTGAACAAAGATTGATACCAGTTACCTCTTTTGGGGTTCCTTCAGCTACTGATAGAGATACGTTCATTTTCTTAGCAGTTAACTCTAATAGTGACTTTACATTTTTCTTATCTTCCCAGTCATAATCCCTTATATTCTAACATGTAATTTTTTTTTTAACCAGGCACAGTGTACATTATGTTCATTTTTTAAATCTCATGTTGAATTCCTCAAGCTTCTGCTGTACATAGACGCATAGACTAGTCTGCTTCCCAAGTGACAGAACAGGGCTGAGTCTCTTTGTCAGGGGTGGGTGTCCTCTGGAGCTTGACTTGAAGGACACCCTCTGGGTTCCTGGTCATCTGTTAGCTGCTACAATCAGCTGAGGACATTGTGCTCTTGACTCTGGAGTGATGAATTTATACCCTTCGGTTGATGGGTATGGGCCCAATTCCTTGAGGGCATGTGGGTCCCCTTGTTTTACAAATTTTGAGAGAATACCATCGATGACAAACAATTCTAGTTTACCTCTATGTGAGTAAGAGACACGTTTGAACAATCAGTGTCATCCACATCAGGAAGTACAAATACCTAAAATTCTAAATTGCTTTTCCATACTAGGATGGGGGTCTGAGAGAAGTCCTTAGTGATATTCCTCCTTTAAGAAGGATATCAAGGATGGACTGGACAAATAAAACTCAATAACTTGGCTGGAGAGATGGCTTAGTGGTTAAGCGCTTGCCTGTGAAGCCTAAGGACCCTGGTTCGAGGCTCGGTTCCCCAGGTCCCACATTAGCCAGATGCACAAGGGGGCTCACGCGTCTGGAGTTCATTTGCAGAGGCTGGAAGCCCTGGCGTGCCCATTCTCTCTCTCTCCCTCTATCTGTCTTTCTCTCTGTGTCTGTCGCTCTCAAATAAATAAATAAAAATAAAATAAAAAAATAAATCAATAACTATCAGGTGCAAATTACCAATGAGGACAATGTTTGGAATTATTATTTAAAGTCAACAGTGGCTGACTAATCAGGGACAGAGGCAGAAGGCATGAATTAATGTTAGTTTAGTATTGTAAGCCAACATCAAACAAGGGAGCCTATAAGTCTGAGTCTGTTTATATTATAATATTTTGTGGTTATGGTTTTTTATTGGGTTATTAAGACCATGCAGAATTGACTGTATATTTTGGAGGTCAATAATGGTGCTGTAGGGGAGACTTTTAGGGACATGTGAGGAGTTCTCTGACTCTCAGCATTATTATCTGCTAGGATAAGTTAAGGCCATGCTGAGCAAGTGTGGTGGTTTGATTCAAGCACCCCCCACCCATAAACTTAGGTGTTCTGGACACTAGGTTCCCCAGCTGATGGCAATTGGAAATTGAAGTCTGCTGGAGGTGGTGTATGATTGGGGGCAGTCTCATGGGTGCTACAGCCAGTTTCCATGCCAGTGTTGGGCACACTCTCCTGTTGCTAGTGTCCATCTGATGTTGGCCAGGGGGTGATGTCCACCCTCTGCTCATGCCATTATTTTCCCTGCCATCATGGAGCTTCCTACTCAAGCCTGTAATCCAAAATAAACCTCTTTTTTCCCACAAGCTGCTCTGGGCTGGGTGATTTCTACAGCAATGCAAACCTGACTGTAACACCAAGTGGCCCTCTCTCTTTTGGGCAGCCTGGAGGACTTATTTTCTTCCAACGTGACTTTCCTATTGCAGATGCACTGCCTTCAGTTCATCTCTAGGTCTCCATATCCTCTCTGACCAAGAAGACAGGTGACTTACCAAAGGCTAGAAGTTAGTACTGTCCCATCATCTCCTGTGGCCTGCTGACCTGGGAGCAGGAACCAAAATATTGGCTATCCTTTTAGCTCAGATATTTCCAATTGACTTTGGCTTCTATATATGATAATCAATCACTCAGAGAGATTATACATATCTGATTATCAAAATAGATTTAGTTAAAAAGGTACAGAACATATCTGGTTAGCAAAGAAGATCTGGACAGAGAATGACACAATAGTTTAAAATCATTCTGATTAGTATTTAAGTTTAGTTGTCAGGTGACAGTATAAGCTACATCTGGAACATAAAAACTATACACATTTTATCTTTTAAGTACCTGTCAGTTATATGTACAAGCAGAACATTTTAGTAGCCCTGAAAACAATATTTTATCAATTATTTTTATCAATATGTTTAAGCCAATTGATTTAATCAAGACATTGTATGTCAGAAAAAGATAAGACAGTATAAAAACTTGTCATCTGTGTTTAAAAATGACTTTGGCTACTCTGTATACCTGTGCAGGTGCCAATTACTCCCCAAGCTGGAGGCAGAATGGCAGCTGACAATTATTTTTCTAGGAATCATGTCTTAAGTATCAATGTATCTATAAGCAATGAAGTTACTTAAATAAAACCTTGACTGGGACTGATTATACATAGCTAGAGAAAAATCAACTCCTACCAAATCAGAGATCCAGAGACCCAGAGGCCCCCAACACCTCATCACTGAAGCAGACCAAAAATGAACCCAACATGGCTCAGGAAAATTTTGTGGAAGAGGGGGTGGAAAGAATGTCAGAGCCACATGTTGGCTCATGATATGCAGAGACATTTGTCCTACTCATAATTGTGGGCTAACTCCACAATGCATGACCCATATACTTCAACAAGGAGGGGCCAAGGGGAGGGTGTTGGTCACGGATGAGCCTAATAATGGTACCAAACTAACTGTATTTGCTGAATACAAATCAAATTAATTTTTAAAAAAAGGAATAAAGTCAAACCTGGTCATTGTTGAGTTAAGCTAGCCTGATTTTAATATATATTAGAGACATTTTGACAGACGCAAATTACCTTTTACCATTGAATAATTTTATGGTTTAATTAAAGAAATATTTATGACTGTTATGTAAAGCTTAGACAAATTACATTAAGATTGTTTGTATTCAATAGGTTTCCCTAAGACATGAGGAGCTTCCTTAGTTTTCCTAAGAACAAAGTCACAATGACCAAACCATCCAGCAAAACCAGCATGAAAAAAACAGGAATCATTTTTAAATTACAGGGTTTTAGTCAAGTGTAATGGTGCACATTAATCCCAGCATTTGGAAGACAGAGTTAGGATCACTCTGAGTTTGAGGCCAGCCTGGGACTACAGAGTGAGTTCTAGGTCAGCCTGAGACCCTTTCCTCAAAAAAGTAAATAAATAAAAATTGCAGCCAGGTATGGTGGTGCACACCTCTAATGCCAGCACTTGGGAGACAGAGGTAGGAGGATAATTGGGAGTTTGAGGCCATCCTGAGACTTCATAGTAAATTCCAGGTCGATCTGAGCTAGAGTGAAACCCTAACTCAAAAACAAAACAAAACAAAAAAAAACCTCTAGCCTTTAATTTTTTTCAGAGAAAAAAAACACATTAAGAAAAACTTTAAATAATTTTCAAGATTGTTTTTTACAATTATCTTATTGGCCAAAAATAATATTAAGCAAATGAAATGTAAGATCTAAAACTTTTCATTTTCTTTTTTATGCTATAATTATTGATTGGTGAGGCTGAATAGTATTGATTATTTGATAGCCAAACATCATGGACTTTGTGTAAACCAGATTACAATATTCTGATAGCTGGAAAAGTCTGATATTGGCAAAAAAAAAAGTAGATTTTACATATTTAAGGCACATGAGGCTCTATGAATAAAAGATCTACTCAGAATTCAAAATAAACAAGAAATTTATATTACTTTTCACTTAAATATGAAGACATAAAAAACTTTACATTTTTTTTAAAGTTTTAAAGTTCATCAGTATCAGGATACCTTCATATAATGTGTGTGTGTATGAGATTTAGCACTTTTAAAAGCTAAATAAGAAGTACACCCAATCTATAAGTCAGTTTCTGAAGTTAATTCAGCTATATTTAACATACCCAAAGAACAGAGGAACTGGTATAAACTACTATGATCTAATGCAAAAGGAGACAAGTCTTATGGAAAAGAGAGGGAATGGACATGCCAGGGCCATTTGTCATTGCAAACAATTTCTAAATGTATGCTCTACTATGTGTATGTGGCTTTGCAAACAAGCATCTTTAAGTATTGAGCCAGAAATACTTTTAATCTTCTCCAAATTGATTTTGTAGAAGTATTGTGAATTCAAATATACACAAAATTTCATGACATAATCTATAACTATTTAAATCTTAACCAACTTAATAATTTTGCCTGCTGCACTTTAGTAAACTTACTCAATAATGATGTAAGTTAAATCTGTATTAAGACGATGATTGTTGGAAGAATTGAGGAATAGTTCCCAAGTGTATAGCAGATAAATGCTGTTCAGTGTCTCCAAATGTGGTCAATTTGCCTTATAGAATAGGAAAAGAGGGGCTGGAGAGATGGCTTAGTGGTTAAGCGCTTGCCTGTGAAGCCTAAGGACCCTGGTTCAAGGCTCGATTCCCCAGGACCCACATTAGCCAGATGCATAAGGGGGTGCACGCATCTGGAATTCGTCTGCAGTGGCTGGAAGCCCTGGCGCACCCATTCTCTCTCTCTCTCTCTCTTTCTCTCTCTCTCTGTCTCTTTCTCTGTCTGTCGCTCTCAAATAAATAAAAATAAACCAAAAAAAATTAAAAAAAAAAGAATAGGAAAAGAGACTAAATAATTCCTCTGTGAGATTTTTTTTTTCAAATTTTTATTAACAACTTCCATGATTATAGAAAATATCCCATGGTAATACCTTCCCTCTCCCACTTTCTCCTTTGAAACTCCATTCTCCATCATGTCCCTTCCCCATCTGTGAGGTTTTTTTTTTTTTAGGCAGGGTTTTAGAGATGATAACCTTGGAAGAGAATTAAATATTAATGAGTCAATTATTTATTTATTTGACAGAGAAAAGGAGAGAGGGAGAATGTGCATGCCAAGGCCTCCAGCCACTGCAAACAAATTCCAGACTCATGTGCCACCTTGTACATCTGGCTAACGTCTGAACCTGGGTCCTTTGGCTTTGCAGGCAAACACCTTAACCACTAAGCCATCCCTTCAGCCCTAATGAGCCAAATTTAACTTTGAGATTTAATTAAAAGGTTGACAAATAGAGGAACCTAGCTAACTTGGCTGAGTACTCTAAAGTCAGTCTTTCACAACCATTATCATGGCCAGATTAACATCAATGAGTTAGTTATGTTTTTTGTTTGTTTGTTTGTTTGTTTTTGGTTTTCAAGGTAGGGTTTCACTCTAGCCCAGGCTGATCTGGAATTCACTAGATGGAATCCACTAAGTGGAGTCTCAGGGTGGCCTCAACTCATGGCGATCCTCCTACTTCTGTCTCCCAAGTGCTGGGATTAAAGGCGTACACCACCACGCCTGACTATAAGCTTATTTTTTATTGTATTGTATTGTATTGTATTTATGAGAGATACAGAAGTAGGCAGGTGGAGAGAGAGAGAGAGAGAGAGAGAGAAAATGAGCATGCCAGGGCCTCCAGCCACTGCAAACAAACTCCAGCTATGTGCGCCCCATTGTGCATCTGGCTTACATGGGTCTTGGGGAATGGAACCTGGGTTCTTGGGCTTTGCAGGCAAGCACCTTAACTGCTAAGCCATCTTGCTAGTCCAAAGTTTGAAGTATTAAGTTTACAACCTGAATACCATACCAACTTGCCACCAGCCAGTTTCATCCTTTATTAGTCTGATATAAGCATTAGGTTAATAGTCATTTTAGGGCTGGAGAGATGGCTTAGCAGTTAAGCGCTTGCCTGAGAAGCCTAAAGACCCTGGTTCGAGGCTCAATTCCCCAGGACCCACGTTAGCCAGATGCACAAGGGGACACACGCATCTGGAGTTTGTTTGCAGTGGCTGGAGGCACTGGCGCGCCCATTCTCTCTGTCTCTGTCTATCTCTGTCTCTCTCTCTCTCTCTGCCTCTTTCTCTCTCTGTCACACTCAAATAAATAAATAAAAATATAAAAAATAGTCATTTTATATCTCAAGAAGTCTGTAATCTGTTGAAGTATTTTAAAATTCAGTTAATTATGATTGTAATCTTGTTTAAGTTTATTTATATTTTCATTTACATACTTTTATTTTGCAATCTGTAACCACTGTGTAACAATATTTTTCATCAAACATTTAGTATCCAATATTTAAAGTTGTTTTTTTTTTTTTTCTCTCTCTCTCTCTCTCTCTTTTTATTTGGTTTGTTTTTTGAAGTAGAGTCTAACTCTAGGTCAGACTGACCTGAAATTCACTAAGTAGTCTCAGGGTGCCTCGAACTCACAGTGATCCTCCTAACCTCTCCCTCCTGAGTGCTGAGATTAAAGGCATGTGCCACCATGCTGGGTCCATTTTACTTAGTCAGTTCAATTTATAATTACTAACAAAAACTTTTATTGCCCTTACCATAAGACTTTTAATATGACCATTTAAGTTTTTTTTCTTCCTCAAAGGGCTTTTTAAATTACCTCTTTATAGAAGACTAGACCAGATTTGATTTATATTTACTCAGATTATCCTGAAACATATTTTTTAGAACATGAAAGCAGATTTAAACATTAACAGAAATTTTAGAAGTTTTCTGACAAATTAATTATTGAGTACTTCTAAATCTAAGTATAAATCTTGAGACTGTTGTCAGTTAGTAGTCCCATAGGCGCATAGAGAGATAAACATAAAAACAATTGTGCCAGGTGTGGTGGTGCACGCTTTTAATCCCAGCACTCGGGAGGCAGAAGTAGGTAGAGTGCCATGAGTTGGAGGCCACTCTGAGACTACATAGCGAATTCCAGGTCAGCCTGGGCTACAGCGAGACCCTGTCTCAGGGGGAAAAAAAGCAGTTGCAATTTTTTTTTATTTTTTATAAGAAGTCCCCATCTGTTCTTAGCAATTTGGGACTCATCCATCATCATGCTGGGGCCAGGATCCTGAGATTCCCTGCACCTGTAACCCCCATAGCTCTGCAAGGTAGAAAAGCTAAGAGCCACCAGGGATTCTCCTGGGGACAGCATCAACTCCAGAGAGGTCTGTGTCTTGTCTTTCGATCCAACAGTGAGCCTTGTGCGTTAGGCTCCTCCTCTTATTTCCAGGACCGCCTGGCCATCTGCAGATCAAGCCCTTCAGAGGAAAGCACTAGGTGACCCATTGCAGGTGCCTTATTGTGTAGTCCCTTATTTCTATCTTTGTTATGGAGAATTGTCCCAGCCATAATATGTGAGAGCAAGACTTTTTTTCCCAGGTTCTAGCATCTGTCAGGGATTGACAGAGAACTTAGTTATTTTTTATCTACTTTTTGCTCCTGGGGAACACAGCAGGACAGGATAATCCCTCCCCCCCCTTTCCCCTAAAATCCCAAGGGATAGTTTCGGACTTCCCTCAGGACTACAAGGTAGCTTTCTGATCCTGTCATTTTATAACTTTTTGAGAGTAGGAAAATCTTGCAGTTTTTTTTTTTTTTTCTGCCTGTGATTTTAATTACTATCAGTGTTCCTTCCTGGGGGACAGTCAACAGTAAAAGTTGGCCATGCAGCCTAGGACAGTAGGCTTTGTGAAAGACAATCCCCACTATGTTGGTGCTGCAGAACAAACAAAAGGCAAAGCCTCGTCGTTCTGCAATCTCAGGGCTGTGAGCCACACATACCCTCATGTACACACACATTCATTCTAAGTGCACTTCTAATATAGACTCTAGACACACTTTCCCTCACACATTCAGTCATTCATTCCTTTATTCAGAAGCTCTGTATTCCCATTTTAAATTCCTATTCTATTTATAACTCTGGAGACCAAAACCAAACCTCAGAATTACTTTGAGTATATTTCCGGTTTCATATTCAGGATTTTCCAAAGCAAAACTTGATTAGTCTTGTTGCAGTCAGGTTCGTATTTCTGGCAGAAATCACCCGACCAAGAGCAGCCTGCGGGAACAAAAGAGTTTAATTTGGCTTTGGCTTACAGACTTGAGGGGAAACTTTACAATGGCAGGGGAAACGATGGCATGAGCAGAGATTGGACATCACCTCCTCTCCAGCATCAGCTGTACAACAGGAACGGGAAAGTGTGCCAAACACTGGCAGGGGGACATTGGCCATAACACCCATAAGCCCACCCCCAACAGTACACTGCCTCCAGGTGGCATTAATTCCCAAATCTCCATCAGCTGGGAAGCTAGCATTCAGAACTCCTAAGTTTATGGGGGACACCTGAATCAAAGCACCACAAGTCTCAATTCCAATTTTTAATATCCAGTTTTCAATTTACCTGGGGTGTCAGGGTGTCCAGGTTTCCCAAAGACAACCTGTGACTTGATATGCAGTTTTTAGGAGGATACAAAAATGTTAAGCACAAAAGGACAAAACAAACACTAAACAAAAGGACAAGACACAAAAGAACAAACAAAGGACAAAGGACAGACAACAATCGAATGATATATGGGCCCAAGAACCAGAACCAAGTAGACACTGCGACGTCTTGCTATTGCCTAGAACCAGGACCAAGTGGACAATATGGGCTCCACAGTTGTCCTGAACCAGGTGGGCAGCACAGTGACTTTAAATTGCACTGACAAGAACGTGAATGTGCCTCATCAGACACCTCTTTGTCCCTAGTAGCAATCCCACCAGAACTAGTACCAGATGTTGTGGAGGAAATGCCTTACTATGCCTTACCCTTGTGCAGCCCTTCATACCTGCTGTTGTGGAACAGAAGGCGTGTCCTGGGGTCTTGGAACACCTTCAAAGTGCCACACCCCATGGGAGCGATGCTTCAGTCCTGGAGGCTCAGCGAGAGAAGGGTCCACCTTTTGAATTTGGGTTAGGAGTCTCTATCTCAGTAGGGCCTCCATTATGTTAACCCAGAATTTGCGAGAATAAAGACCACAGACCACAAATTATGGCCAAATTGAAGCAAGCCTTTAATTGTGAACTATAATGCTGGTCGAGCACTTAGGGCTGCCTCCCTAAGGTGGGGTGTAGAAAGCAGCCCCGAGTCAGCTTCTCAGGCTCTTTTTTTGGTGAAGCCATAGAAATCACAGGGCAGGGGGTTTTTCCAAGGCAAGCAAGCCTGGTGACAGAAGCAGACCAGCCATTACAGTTCAACTACTTCCCGGAACTTTAGAATACACAATCTTGGGAGCAGTAACCAGGGAACAATTTGTGGCCCCAGCTCAGATATAGAAACCTAGAGAAACAGAACTCAACTTAGTCATTATATCAAATGGCTCTTGCTATTAAAATGGAGTCAGGTTGGCTCTTCATAAGAACACTCCTAGTGAACAGATGGGAAAACAAGGGCTTAGGAGACATTGCTTAGTGTTCTAAAAAGTAGGTAAATAGTTGAAATTATGATGCAAAGTTTATATTCTCTACAACTCATCTATATTCCATAACAGATTTGCTCTGTACTTGTCTTGGTCAACTTCTTGTGAGGTACATTGTATACATTAGACAATGTACCCTTGAAAACTTCTAGCAGCTTTTTTTGCCAGGTATTGGGAAGACATAAAACTAATCAGATGTATCCTACTGTGATATTATAGATCATTAAACCTAAAGTTCTAGCCAGGCATGGTGGCACATGCCTGTAATCCCAGCTCTTGGGATACTGAGGCAGGTGGATTGCTATGATTTCGAGGCTAGTCTCCCTAGTGAGTTCCAGGTCAATCTGGAGGAGGCTACAAAGTGAGACCCAGTTTCAAAAAAAAAAAAGAAAAGTACAAGATTTGGTTGAGCTGCATGTTTAAATCCTGTCTGTACCTCTTGCTAGCTCTGTGAGCTTAGATAGGGCATTTAATTTTTCTGTCTCAATTTTCTCAATGGTAAAATGGGCATGTCATTGTATTTCTCTCATAGGTTGTGATAATTAAGTGGGGGTTATGTGGACTGGAGAGATGGCTTAAAGTTGAAGGCACTGGCTGGTGAAGTCTAAGGACCCAAGTTTGATTACCCAGTACCCATGTAAACAAGATACACAAGGTGGCATATGCATTCATTTGCAGTAGCTAGAGGCCCTGGGTGCCCATTCTCTCTCTCATATGTAAGCAAATAAATAAATAAATAATATAAATGGAGTAATGCATATAAAGCTCTTGCACAGTTTTGAGAACTTAATGTGCTTAGCTAGATAAATGCTAGCTATTAAGATAGCAAATGAGAACTAAGATGGCATCATAAAACCTGTTAATGCCCAGCATAAAGATAACCACCACGGGATTGGGGAAATGACTCAGTAGTTAAAGGTGCTTAGTTGCAAAGCCTGCTGACCTGGGTTTGATTCCCAGCACCCATGTAAAGCCAGCTGCACAAAATAGTGCATGCTTCTAGTTAGCTTGCAATGACAAGAAGCCCTGCCTCATTCATTCTCTCTCTTCTTGCAAATAAATAAGTAAAAATATAATAATTAAAAATAAAGATGACCAACATGTTATGAGGATAGTATATATAAATCTGAGACAATAAACTACATAGTAGCCCAAATACCTTTTTTCTGAGCTTGAAAAACTGGCATATTTTTTGTTTGTTTGCTTTGTTTTGGTTTGGTTCTGTGAGGTCTTGCTCAGGCTGATCTGGAATTCACTATGTAGTCTCAAGATGGCCTCAAATTCATGGTGACCCTCCTACCTCTGCCTCCCAAGTACTGGGATTAAAGCGAAGGATACAGTTTTAATGTCATTCTTGCTGTTACATTTCAATGTTTTCACTATAAATAAAGAGAACATATGTAGTTCACCTATTCTCACTTGAGTATTGCAAGTAAAACTGCTTTTAGAATTGATGTTTTATAAAAGACAATAATTATTAAGCATGAAAGATATATAACTACTAACCTATCTTCCTTACTCTTCAAATTTATCATCATCTGGAAGTTAAACTCAACAAGTCTGCAATAACTGATGCTAAGGCACAAGGAGAAAGAATCAATGTGAGGTCAAAGATTCACATTAAAATGTAAAGGATAGGTCTATTATCTGAAAGTATTCATAACGATTCTTCCAGATATATCTAAATGTATTTCTATCCTAAGAAATATATGGATCCTGAATAGCGTATATATTCACATGTTTTATGGAAAAGGTGTGAACCAAATGATCCCAAGTTACTTTCTGGCTCTGCAGTCCTGTGACATTTCGATGGCTTCAGCAGCGTCACATTATTAGTGAACTTTATCGAAGAAGAAATCAACTTTTTACATTCAAAGTGGATGAGTTCTAAAAAATGTTTAAAGGTTATTTGGTACTAACCTTACTTTATGAGTACTCATTTTTTAAGTGAGTATATTAATGCGATTTACACTTTAGAAACAGGGGTTAGCATCAATCATTCCATGTGCGTCCTCAATAATGACAGTCCCGGAAGGGAGGAATGAGGCTTTAGTATATGTTCTTAAGTAAAGGCCTTGCATGTTGTCTAAGTAGATTCAGGAGTTATGTTATAATCAGCTAATGTTCTGCTGTCTCTTAGAGAATATGATGTAACGTGCGCCATGTCATACCATTGAGAAGATAGAACGGAGGGACTAGCACAATGATGCCCACATACCAGGTGTTATTTGACAAACAAACTAATCCATTTTACTCAGAAAGATTTGTTTTTGTAAGACTTTATGTTTTTGTTTTTAACTCATTATTACTTATCTTATTTAATTTATTTTATTTATGAGATAAAGTGAGAGAAAGAGGCAGGTAAGAGCATATGGCATGTTGCAGCCAGGTTCACACTGCTGGTAGAAATCAGCCAACCAAGAGCAGCTTGTGGGAAAAAGAGGTTTATTTGGCTTACGGGCTCAGGGAAAATGATGGCATGAGCAGAGGTTGGGCATTACCAACAGGACAGTGTGCCAAACACTGGCAAGGGAACACTGCTATAACACCCATAAGCCCACCCCCAACAATACACTGCCTCCAGGAGGCATTAATTCCCAAATCTCCATCAGCTGGAAACCTAGCATTCAGAACACCTAAGTTTATGGGGGACACCTGAATCAAACCACCACATGGTATATGTGGCTCCTGGGGAATGGAACCTAGGTTCTTTGCTTTGCAGGCAAGGTCCTTAACTGTTAAGCCATCTCTCTAGCCCTTAACTCATTCTTTGCAAGATGAGTGAGCAAGAACAAAGGAACCAGGAAAAGCTATAAAATACCATTGATGAGGGCTGGAGACATGGCTCAGCATTTAAGGCACTTGCCTGAAAAGCCTAAAGATCCTGGTTTGATTCATCAGTACCCACATGAAGCCAGATGCACATGTGCCACATGCATGTAGAGTTCATCTGCAGTGGCTAGAGGCTCTGGTCCATCCATTCTCTCTCTCTCTCTCTCTCTCTCTCTCTCTCTGTCTCTGTCTCTCTTATCCTCCTTTTGCTTGCAAATACATACACACACACACACACACACATATATACATATATATATATATATATATATATATATATATATCTGTAAATAATATTAAAAATATTGTTGGTGAAACAACAGTCTGAGACAGTATAAAATTAAGCATAGACCAAGGGATGAAAAATGTGATAGGGGCCTGTTGTGGTAGCTTGAACCTGAGCTATAGCAAGACCCTACCTTAAAAGAAAATGTGATTAGGAGCTGGGCATGGTGGCACACGCATTTAGTTCCAGCACTCAGGAGGAAGAGGTAGGAGGATCACCATGAGTTTGAGGCCACCCTGAGACTACATAGTGAATTCCAGATCAGCCTGGGCTAGAGTGAGACCCTACCGACCCTACCTTGAAATACAAAAAAAAAAAAAAAAAAAAAAAAAAAAAAGAAGAAAATGTGATTAGGCAAAATCTTAAGAAAAAAAAATGAAAATCTTTGTCAGCAGGTCTTAGTTTGAATGACAGGTTCTGCTATTAATAGGTACTATGAGCTTTCATAGACTTAGAACTAATGTCATGCAATACATTCACCAATGTACTGGAGGAGGAATTAGGTACACAAACTATAGTAAAGTGAAGAGGTCTTTCCCAATGGTTTTAGATGCCATTGTGGAATAGTCTTCATTTTAGGATAGGTAGAGGCTTTTCGATACATTCTTATAGTTTCCTGCAATAGTCATGAAGATGTCTGGCTGCATACAGAAACTGAAAGAAAATAGCTATTACAAGGCCCTTGGTTTCCCATGAGAAACAGATGGTAAGACCCTGTTGATGAGGACTTCAGATGCCTGGGTGGCAAGGTCACTGAGAAATCAGGTGTTTCCTTCCTCTCTCACAACTCCATGTGGCTCCCTCCTGAAGCTGCGTCTCACTTGAATAGAGGAAGGCTGGTCTTCAGTCTAGGGTATACGAGTACCTGGATTCCCTTGTTAGGACCTCCAAACAAACTCTCAAATTCCAAGCAGGATCACTCACAGTCCCTCAAAATTTTCTAGCTTCCCTACTTTTTCCTTCGATGGATAAAGGATTGGAATTATACTGTGCTGGTGCACAAGTACACTGTGTGACAGCCTTTATCCACCAGACAAATGTGGTGATTTGGACGTAAAAGATCCCCATAGATTCATATGTTTGAAAACTTTATCTTTAGCTGTCTGAACTACTTGGGAAGGTTGTGGAACCTTTAAGAGGTGGAACCTTGCTGGAGGAAGTACGCTGGGGGCAGGCCTTGAGGTGTTACAGCCCAGCCACACTCCAAGAATTTTTTTAAGTAAATTGATTTGAGTACAACTGTTACATTAATAACAAAATAGCAAATACAGTAAGAAACATACACAAGTCTTGAAGGTTTGAGAAAAAAAAATATCATGAGTCATACAATAGGATGAAAGCTGGAATCCCTGCATTCATTTTGCTTCTGTCTTAAAATTTTGGGTCAGACCTCTGCTTGACTGCACCGGTCAGCGTGCTAATCACCTGGGGGGTGTCTGTCTAAACACTGGTGAGTCCTAAGGGATCTCATTCCCTTTCAAGACTGGAGGCACAAAGATGAGAATCTGCAGCATCCATCTTACTGTCTGTCTTTACAAAGTGCTATTGTAATCCTTCTAAAGGGTTCCAAGAGTCTCCAGCATTGTCCTAAGCCTGCCATCACCATGGATACCAGAAACAGCAGAATTTCTCAGCACAGATCACCCATTTACCTCAGGAGGAGTTCAACTCTCAAGACGGAGCAATCGTCTCACAAGAACTAGGCTGTCCCCTGGCTACTGGGAATTCTTTATGCTTTCTTGCAAAATCAGCACTGAGGTCATGATCAGCCACACCACTGTTTCACCAAGACTGCTTACATATTCACCCTCTGTCCCATTTTTGCTTTATTTAAACCTAAAACTTATATTGGTACCTAAAGATGGGCTGCAGTGCCAACTTCCCATCTTTCTTACATAGGTATCTTGGTTAAGATCCTTCTTGGTGCTGGAGAGATACCTCAGTGATTAAGGCACTCACCACTGAAACCTAACAAGTGCATCTGGAGTTTGTTTGCAATGTCTTGAGAACTTGTTGCCCCCACTCTCTCTCTCTCTCTCTCTCTCTCTCTCTTTGTCTTTTCCTCCCTCCCTCTCTCCTTCTCCTTGCAAATAAAATAAAGAATATTTAAGAAAAGCTTTGACTTGTTTGTTTGTTGTCTTGTTTTTCAAGGAAGAGTCTCACTCTAGCTCAAGTTCAGGTTAAATTCACAATGTAGTCTCAGGGTGGGGTTGAAATCACAGCGATCCTCCTACCTCTGCCTCCCAAGTGCTGTGATTAAAGGCGTGGGCCACCATGCCTAGCTATTTTTTTTTTTAAATTCTATTTATTTATTTATTTATTTGAAAGAGAGAAAGAAACAGGCAGTCATGGAGAGAAAAAGAGAGAGAGAGAGGGACAGCGAGTATAGGCACACTAGGGCATCTTGCCATGGCAAAGGAGCTCCAGATGTATGCTCTACTTTGTGCACATGGCTTCTACACAGGTACTAGAGAATTGAACTTGGGTTGTTAGGCTTTGCAGGCAAGTGCCTAAGCTGCCGAGTCATACCTCTAGCCTGAGATGTGATTTATTTATTTATTTATTTATTTGCGTCTTTTTGAGATAGGGTCTCACTCTAGCTGACATGAAATTCACAATGTAGTCTCAGGCTGACCTGGAACTCATGATGATCCTCCTACCTTTGCCTTCCAAGTGCTGGGACTAAATGCATGTGTCACCACATACACCCAGCTTTTTTTTATTCTTAAGTATTTTTGTTTACTTATTTATTGGAGCAATAGAGACAGAGATAAAAAGGCAGACAGAATGAGTATGGGCATGCCAGGGCCTTATGCTACCAGAAGTGAACTCCAGATACATGAGGCACTTTGTACAGCTGACTTTTTTTTTTTTTTTTTTCTAGATAGGGCTTCACTCTAGCCCAGACTGACCTGAAAATTCACTCTGTCGTCTCTCAGGGTGACCTCAAATTTATGGTGATCATCCTACCTCTGCCTCCCGAGTGCTGGGATTAAAGGTGTGCGCCACCACCCCTGGCTTTTGCGTCTGACTTTTACATGGCTTCATTTTACAGATCATTATGCTTTGCAATCAGGTGTCTTAACCACTGAACCATTCATGCAGCTTGAGATTTTCTTTTCTTTCCTTTTCTTTAAACTTTTTATTGACAGCTTCCATACTTACAGACAATGAACCATAACTCCCTCCCCTCCCCCACTTCCCCTTCACATATCCACACTGCATCATATCCCCTCCCTCTCTCCATTTGTCTGTTTTATTTTTTAAAAATTTTTTGTTCATTTTAATTAATTTATTTGAGAGTGACAGAGAGAGAGAGAGAGAGTAAGAGGCAGAGAAAGAGAGAATGGGCGCGCCAGGGCCTCCAGCCACTGCAAATGAACTCCAGACGCATGTGCCCCCTTGTGCATCTGGCTAATGTGGGTCCTGGGAAGTCCATCCTTGAACCGGGGTTCTTAGGCTTCACAGGCAAGCGCTTAACCACTAAGCCATCTCTCCAGCCCTGTCTCTCTTTTATTTTGTTGTCATCATCTTTTTCTCCTATTATGAGGGTCTTGTGACAGTATTGCTAAGCACTGCGAAGTCATGGATATCGAGGCCAATTTCTGTCTGGACAGTTGCACTGTAAGGAGTGGTAACCTTCCTTTGACTCTTACTTTCTATCTGCCACCTCCTCTGCAATGGACCCTGAGACTTGAGGGTGTGATAGAGATGTTTCAGTCTGTTACTGTCACTTCTTCTCAGTACTATGTTGCCTTTTGGATTATCTCAGTGGTCACCACCATCTGAAAAGAGAAGCTTTTCTAACCAAAAGTGAGATTTGTATTAATATATAAATATGAACATTAAATGTAGTGCTTACAGGTCAGTTTGGTGAGCATAATATATGCATTTATCCAGACAAGAGCAGGCTTTATACCACTCAGGCTCATGATCTCCCCTGCCATAGGCTTTTGGTTAGGTTTTCAGTACCAGGAATGTATTCCCTCCATAGAATGGGCCTCCAGCTCAACTGGTTCTGGCTATGTAGCTCAGCCTGGTCTCAAGATCTTCCTGCCTTTGCCTCTCTCAGTGCTGGGATTATAGGTATAAACCATCACCATGCTCACTTCCATTCTTGGCCAAAAATAAAGGACTCCTTCACTGCTCCACTGGTACTGTCTTGTTAATGGTTCCACAATTCCAAGAGGGAAGAATAACTCCTTTTGGGGAAAAAGAACCTGGGAACCATCACATTGTGTTTCTTAGACTGGTCTCAGGACCTCAGGTGTCCCTCCAGCCCCAGTCTGAAATTCTTTTTTGAAGGCCTAATAAACTCTGAAAGGTATTTTTCTAAGTGTACCTGCAATACAGAAAACTGTAGGATACAAAAGTCTCCCTCAGCGCCAAGTGTCATAACACAGAGTAGAAGCCTCAGGACTCTCAGCAAAGGGAGGAGGATGTGGAGTTTGAGACCAGCCTGGGTACCACGTGAGACCATGTCTGAAAGACCAAGCAAAGGAACAAATAGGACAAAGTGACTTGGCTCAACATGTACTTTCCTTCTCATATGCTTTATTCCACACCTTACCATACCCATTTTTAAAATTAACTATTTTAAAAAATATTTTATGTATTTATTTGAGAGAGAAAGAGAATGAGTGTCCCTGGGCTGTAGCCACTGCAAATGAACTCGAGATGCATGTCTGACCTTGTGCATCTGGATTATATGGGTACTGGGGAAAAAAAAACTGGGTCCTTAGGCTTTGCAGGCAAACACCTTAACAGCTAAGCCATCTCTTCAGCTCTGAAAAAGTAACTATTTAAACTATTTGATAGACTAATATTCATATTTGATTATAAGGTGGTTATCCCCAGCCATATTGCTCTAAGAGAATAATCCAGTAAAATGTGTAACTCAATAGGGTATATTTCTACCACTTTTATACCTTTTCAAACTATCAACCAGTAATACTAAATCAAAGATCTGTGAAAAAGAAAGAAAAAGTATCATGACTTCCACTACTTGCTTTTGGCTTCAGCTATATAATTTTATAATTTAAAAGGTAGGTCAATAAAAAACAATATGAGACACGAAACTGAAACTAAGCTTATTTCATTTCACATCTATTGATCATTCCTCACATTTCATGAATATTCCCTGCTACAGCCTCCCACAACCTCACAAATGACTAGAAAAGAGCCAGGTATTGCTTTATAAGCAGAAGAGCCAGGCAGCTATTCACAGGTCATTTAGATATCATTTTTCCTCATTGCTTTTCCTGGAATGTTAGTGAAGGAGTCTTAAATGCCACAGCTTATCATACTGGGCTCCCCTTACTCCATAACACTAAAATGATAGTCTATGAAATTTGAGATACAAAGTTCCTTGCTATATTTGGTCAGGGTCCAGCATTATGTGGATTCTATCTCCCAACAAACAAACAAAAAAAGCAAAGAAACAATTCCCTCCTCATAGTATTTTTCTTTCTTTCTTCCTTTTCTTGGTTTTTTTTTTTTTTTGTTGTTCTTTTTTGTTTTTTTTTTTTTTTTTTTTTGGTTTATCAAAGTAGAGTCTCACTCTGGCCCAGGCTGACCTAGAATTCACTATGTAGTCTCAGGATGGCCTCTAACTCACAATGATCCTCCTACCTCTGCCTCCTGAGTGCTGGGATTAAAGGTGTGCACCACCATGCCCAGCTTCTCCTCATAGTATTTTTCCATGATAGATCTACTTATAATTTCCTGACAGTTAATCTATCCAATTAAAAAAATATATTATTTTTAACATATTTAATTAATTTATTCATTTGAGGCAAAGAGAGAGAGAAAGAAGTAGATATGTATAGAGAGAGAATGGGCATGCCAAGGCCTTCAGCCACTGCAAACAAACTCCAGACACATGGGCCACCTTGTGGATCTGGCTTACATGGATCCTGGAGAATTGATCCTGGGTCCTCTGGTTCACAGGCAAATGCCTTAACTGCTAAGCCATATCTCCAGCCCAGATTTATTATTTTGTTTTCTACTAATTTGCATGTGTGTGTGCAATGCTCAGAATTGAATATAGGGCCTTGCATGTTAAGAAGGCACTCTACCTTTAAAGTTCAGACAAGTCCCCCAATTCTTTACCCACAGTAAGTTCCCAAGTAATGATGTCATTACTCACTCACAAAGGGACAGCTCTGCTTGTTTATTTGTTTTTGATGTTTGCTTATTTTTTGAGGCAGGGTCCCATTGTAGCAGAGCCTGACCTGGAGTTCACTCTGTAGCCCAGGCTGGCCTCAAATCCGTGGCAATCCTCATACCTCAGCTTCCTGAGTGCTGGGATTAAAGGTGTGTACCTCCATACCTGGCTAGGGACAACTCTCTAAGCAGGAAGGGTTATAGCAGTTTTCAGGGTAATGTCTGTGGACTCCTGTCATCTGCATTGTTCATTAGAAAGTAAATTTGTAGTCCTCAACTTGTTTTTATGAGTCATAAAATACACAATCAGGAATTCTTCCTCCACCTCTTCCACCTTCTCCTCCTTCTTCCTTATTTCTTCTTTTTTTGTTAGTACTAAGAATTGAACACAGGATCTGAACATACTAGGCAAACCCTCCCACTATTGAGCTACATTCCTAGCCTCTTTTTACTTTGATTTTAAGACAGGGTCTCACTACAGTCTCATCCAGAATGTCCTTGATGTTACTTTGTAGCCCAGGCTGTCCTTGAACTTGCAATCCTCCTGCCTCCGTCTTAAGAGTAGCTGTAATTACAAGTCGGTGCCACTAGGCTTGGTTTATAAATATTTCTTGTGTGTGTATGTGTGCTAATAAATATTTCTTGTGTATGTTTGTATACATGTTTATATGTGAGTGGGTGCATGTATGTTTTGCCAGTATGAGTGCACATGTGTGGACAGGCATGTGGAGGCAAGAGGTCAAGGTTGGGTGTTTTCCTTTATCTCACTCCATTTTACTTAGTGAGACAGGCCTGCTTAGGGAAGCCAGAGTTTACCAATTTTGTCTAGTCTAGCTAGTCATCTTGCACCTGGGATCTGCCTGGCTCCACAATAGGATGACAGCAGACACCACCACACCCAGCGTTTATGTGGGTGCTGTGGATCTGAAATCAGGCCCTTCCTCACACTTCCCAGCAAGGACTTTACCAGATGAGCCATCAATCCAGCCTATAAGTATGTTTTTAGACACTCATTCCATTATTTTTATATACATTACATTTTGTTGTTTTGTTTTGTTTTGTTTTGTATTTTGAGGTACGGTTTCACTCACAGCTATCCTCCTACATCTGCCTGCTGAATGCTGGGATTAAAGGCATATGCCACCATGACTGGCTATACATTACATTTAAAATAATCTTTGGGCTGGAAAGATGGCTGAGAAATTAGGGCACTTAACGCCTGTGAAGCTTAAGGACCCTGGTTCAGTTCTACAGTACTGACATAAGGCAGAAGCACAAGGTGGTGCCTGAATCTGGAGTTTGTTTATAGTGGCTGAAGGCCCTAGCATGCTCATTCTCTCTGTATCTACCTCTGTCTTCCCCTTTCTCATAAATAAATAAATAAATAAATAAATAAATAAATAAATAATATTTAAAATAATTTTTGCTTTAAGAATCCTGTACTTCTGTAATTTTCTTAGTTGAGAAAGAGAGAGAGAGAGAGGCCTGAGCAGATTTGGATGAATGAGCTAAGAACTAGGTACTCTGGCACATATCTGTAATCCCAGTATTCAGGAAGATCAGGAACTCAAGGATATCTTCTTCTACACAGTGAGTTCTAGGCCAGCCTGGGCTTCAAGACATCCTGAACCAAAGCAATTGGTTCTGGGGTTATAGAGATGACTGAGTGGTTAAGGCATTTGCCTGTGAAGACAAAGAACACAGGTTCAATTCCCCAGGACCCACATAAGCCAGATGTACAATGTGGCACATACATCTGAAGTTTGTTTACAGTGACTGAAGGCTCTGGTGTATACCTTCTCTTCCTCTTTCTACCTCTCTCTCAAACAAATAAAATAGAAAAGAACCCTTGGAAATATACTAGAATAAAAGAGTAAAAGAAATCTTGTTAACAACGGTTCGGTACTTCAGGAGGCAGAAGTAGGAGGATCGCCGAGAGTTCGAGGCCACCCTGAGACTACAGAGTGAATTTCAGGTCAGCCTGAGCCAGAGTGAGACCCTACCTTGAAAAACCAAACCAAGACAAAAACAAAAACAAAAACAAAAAAAGAAAATTTACTACTAAAAGGGAAAATGTTAAACTCAGGGTGTCTTCTGAAAAAAAAAAAAAAAAAGCAGGGTGTGATGATGTACACCTTTAATCCCAGCACTCAGGAGACAGAGGCAGGAGGATCACTAGTTCTCGGCCACCATGAGATTATATAGTGAATTCCAGGTTAGAGTCGGCTAGAGCAAGACCCTACCTCCAAACAAAACAAAACAAAACAAAACAAAAAGGAAAAATTATTTAAACATTCATGTTGTTTGGCTCAATAATTCCTTTTAAAGAACATATATGGGAGCTGAGCGTAGTGGCTCATGCCTTTAATCCCCGTATTTGGGAGACAGAGGTAGGAGGATCACTATGAGGTAGAGGCCAGCCTTAGACTACATAGTTAATTTCAGGTCAGCCTAGGCCAGCGTGAGATGCTACCTTGAAACCACCCCCCCAAAAAAAAAAATATATGTATGGAGCTAGAGAGATATTAAAGGTGCTTATTTGCAAAGCCTGACGACAGCCTAGATTCAATTTCACATAAAGCCAGACTCAAAGTGGAACGTATGTCTGGAGTTCATTCGTAGCAGCAGAAATCCCTGGTGCCCCATTCATTCTCATTCTCATTCTTTCTCATTCTCTTTCTCATTCTCATTCTCTCTCCCTCTCTCTCTCTTTTGGGGAGAAAAAGTAAATCTAGACTAAGCATCCCTAATCTGAAAACTTGAAATATTTTGAGTAAGAGTATGGTACCACAAGTGGAAGACTTGCTAATGTAGTTGCCTTCATGTTGCTTGGACTAACCACCTGACCAAAAGTAGTAGATAGGAGTAAAATGGTTTAATTTGGCTTACAGTCTCAAGGAAAAGTGTCATCGTGATATGCAATCATGGTAGAGCAGAAGCTGGACATCACTTCTTGCCACAAAAGCTGGCAGAAAGCAGTAAGAGAATGAGCTGAGTTCTCTAAAGGGTATAACATCCCTATACCCCATCACCAACACCAGCAACACACTTCCTCAGGCAAGGATCCACCTCCCAAATTGCCATCAGCTGGGGACCAAGCAATCAAAACACACGAGGGTATAGGGGACATCTGATTCAAGCCACCACAGTTGCCCTAATGAGATGAATCAATGTCAATAGGTACACTAAAAAGACTGTGAATTACCTCTGGGTTACAGGTTCATGAAAAACATAAATGAGGCTCACATTTGCATCTCACCTTGAAATTCCTCACCATATATATATGACGACAGCCTAGATTCAATTTTTTTTTTCAATTTTTTGCAAATAAGCATCCTGGCATAGTCCCTTCACTTAGGAAGCAGTGGTAGGAAGATTGCCATGAGTTTGAGGTCAGCCTGAGATGACATGAAACACTTCTGGTCCCTGGCATTATGAGTAAGAAATACTTGAAGTTGACCATATTTCATTCACTGGTGTGGTCTAAGTGTTTAGAAATGAGAGGTTCTAAGCCAGGCATGGTGGTGCACACCTTGTGTGTGTGTGTGTGTGTGTGTGTGTGTGTGTGTGTGTGTGTGTGTATGTGTATGTGAGAGAGACAGAGAATTGCAAGCCAGGGCCTCCAGCCACTGCAATTAAACTCCAAATGTGTGCATTACCTTGTGTGTCTGGCTTACGTGGGACCTAGAGAGTTAAACATGAATCTTTAGGCTTCTCAGGCAAGCTCATTAACTGATAAACCATTTCCCCAGCCCAGTAAACATCTTTTATCCCAGCACTCTGAAGGTAGAAATAGGAGGACTGCTGAGAGTTCAAGGAGCTTGAAGCCAGCTTGGAACTAGAGTGAGTTCCAGGTCAGCCTGGGCTATAGTGAGATCCTACTTGGGGTGGGGAGAAGAAATGAGAGGTCCTCCAGGGACCATTGTGGAAGAGATGGCAGAAAGAATGTAAGAGCCAAAGGATGGGGAGGAGTTCTTGGGAATGCTGTGTTCTAGACACAAAGTGACCAGTACATTCTTTTTTTAAAAAAAAAAAATTTGTTTATTTTTATTTATTTATTTGAGAGTGACAGACAGAGGGAGAAAGAGGCAGAGAGAGAGAGAGAGAGAGGAGAGTGGGCGTCCCAGGGCTTCTAGCCACTGCAAACAAACTCCAGATGTGTACACCCCCTTGTGCATCTGTCTAAGGTGTGTCCTGGGGAATCGAGCCTTGAATTGGGGTCCTTAGGCTTCACAGGGAAGCGCTTAACCACTAAGCCATCTCTCCAGCCTGACCAGTACATTCTTGACCTCACAATGGCTATTGCTGGGGCTGGAGAGATAGCTCAGCAGTTAAGGCATTTGCCAATAAAGCCTAAGGACCTAAATTTAATTCACCACTATCCACATAAGCCAGATGCACAAAGGGAACTTGCATCTGGAGTTCATTTGCAAAGATTGGAGGTCCTGATGTGCCCATTCATTATCACTCTCTTTTCTTTCTCTGTCTGCCTCTCTCTCTCTCTCAAATAAATAAAACAAACAAACAATGGCTGTTGCTACCTGCAGAAGATCCACACAATGTAAGGGCCATAAAAATGACATCAAGGCAGCCAGGCCAAATGAGCCAATGAGTGCAATAGTGGCACGTCTATCATGGTGGAAACCAACTGCCCTCCAATTGGACTGGAGGCCCACTTCATGGGAGGGAATAGATCCTTGATACTGAAAACTTAAAACAGAGGTAGTCATGAGCCCTAGGGGGTTAATGTCTCCTGATGTCTGGATAAATGTATATACTACACTTATCAAACTGCTCAGTAACCACTTCTCTTAATATTCATACCCTTATATTAATGCTACTCTCATTTTTGGTAGAGAATCTTCTCTTTTCAGATGGCAGTGACCTTGGGACGACTCAAAAGGTATCATGGTGCTGGAAAAAAGTGACTAGAGTATTGAGTAACATCTCAATCACACCTTCCAAGGCTCAGGGTCTAATGCAGAAGAGGTGGCGGAAAGAATGTAAGGGCCAAAGGAAGGGTAGGACTTCTTACAAAGTGCTCCCTCCAGACATAAAATGGCCTTGATATCCTTGACCTCATAGTGCCTGACACTACTACACAAGACCATCATAAGAAGAGGGAAAGATCACATCAAAATAAAAGAGAGACTTATTGAGATGGGGAGGGGATGTGATGGAGAAGGGAATTTCAAAGGGGAAAAGCCGGGGAGGGAGGGTATTACCATGGGATATTTTTTATAATCATGGAAAATATTTTTTTAAAATGAGAAAAAATAAAATAAGATTAAAAATAATAAATAAAACTGCTAGCCCTGGTGGTGCATGCCTTTAATACCAGCACTTGGGAGACAGAGGTAGGAGGATGGCAATGATTTTGAGCCACTCTGAGACTACATAGTGAATTCTAAATCAGCCTGGGCTAGAGACAAACCAGATCCTACCTCAAGTCCCCCCACCCCAAAAAAAAAAATAAAAGAGAGAGGAAATGAGAGTTCTTATGTGGTTGCTGTTGGATTCTGTTTGTTTGAGCCTGAGACGGGGTTTCATGTAGCTCAATCTTGCCCCCAGGTGATTATGAAATCTAGGATGACCTTGAATTCCTAACACCTTTGCCTCTACTTCCCAGGTACTGGGATTACAGCATATATTACCACCCTGGCAGAAGATTTTTTATTTTCAGTGCCGGGGATCAAACCCAGGTCCTGATCTTGCTATGTAAGCACTCTGCCACTGAACTGCACCCTTGGAAAGAGGTATTAATAAGTATGTAAGGCGGGTATGGTGGTACATGCCTGTAATCCCAAAACCTGGCTGGGAGGTGGAATTAAGAGTTCAAGATTAAAAAATAATAATAATAAATAATAAATAGCCAGGTGTGATGGCGCACGCCTTTAATCCCAGCACTCGGGAGGCAGAGATAGGAGGATCGCCATGAGTTCTAGGCCACCCTGAGTCTACACAGTAAATTCCTGGTCAGCCTGAGCTAGAGTGAGACCCTAACTCGAAAAATCAAAAACATGAATAAATAAATAACTTTGCCAGGCATGGTGGCACACACCTTGAATCCCAGCACTCGGGAGGCAGAGGTAGGAGGATCACTGTGAGTTCGAGGCCACCCTGGGACTCCATAATGAATTCCAGGTCAGCCTGGGCTAGAGTGAGACCCTACCTCGAAAAACCAAAAACCAAAAACCAAACAAACAAAAAAAAAGAGAGTAAGATCATTCTTTGTTGCATCATGACCTTGCTGAAAACAAAACAGAATTTGCTGAATGAATGGATACATGGAATGCTTTATATGCTGAGAGACCGTTCTAAGAACAGTCCTCTAGTTGTCTACAATTCTCTGAGGCAAGTATCACTGCCTGTGTATTATAGATAAAGAAACTGATGCTGACATTAAGCACATCACATAAGTGAAAAGTATGGATTTAGCATGATATGACTCACTGTGTGTACTTATGTGCTAGACATGCTTGGCTTGCATGAAGACAGCAAGTCAGACTCTTGCTTTAGCCCAGGCTGACCGGGAATTCACTATGTAGAATGCTGGGAATAAACACATGTGCCAGTACACCCAGCAAGTAAAATGATTTTGTTTTTTTTTTTTGTTTTTTTTTTTTTTTTGTTTTTTCGAGGTACGGTCTCACTCTGGTCCAGGCTGACCTGGAATTAACTCTGTCATCTCAGGGTGACCTTGAACTCATGGCAATCCTCCTACCTCTGCCTCCCGAGTGCTGGGATTAAAGGCGTGCGCCACCACGCCCGGCTCTTGTTTTGTTTTTTGAGGTAGGGTCTCACTCTAGCTCAGGCTGACCTGGAATTCATTATGTAGTCTCAGAGTGGCCTTGAACTTGTGGCAATCCTCCTACCTCTGCCTCCCAAGTGCTGTGATTAAAGAAGTAAAATCATTTCTAAAAATATTTTATTGTATTTTTTAATTTAATTTATTAGTTTTCTTTTCAGCAAATACAGGCAGTTTGGTACCATTGTTTAGGCTCATCCATGATCTACCCCCTCCCAATGGACCCTCCTTGTTTTATTGTATTTTTATTTACTTGAGAACTAGATTACATAGTGAATTGGAAGCAAGATTGAGCTACATGAAACCCCATCAAACAAAATCCAACAATAACAACCACAAGAGAATTTATTTATTATTAATATAATATATAAAAATAATAAGTAAAAAATATATAATATATATTATATAAAATATATATTATACTTATATTTATTATATACATATACACACATATATATTTTTTGCTTTTTCAAGGTAGGGTCTTGCTCTAGCCCAAACTGACCTGGAATTCACTGTGGAGTCTCAAGGTGGCCTCGAACTCACAGCAATCCTTCGACCTCTGCCTCCCGAATACTGGGATTAATCCAGCATTTGAGAGGCTGGGGTTGTAGGATTGTGATGAATTTGAGGCCAGACTGAGGATACATAGTGACTTAGTGAATTCCAGGTTATTCCATGTTAGCCTGGGCTAAAGGAGACCTTACCTCAAAAACAAACCAACAAACAAACATAAAAGGCAATGACAAGTGCTGGGCATCCTGGTGCCAGCCTTTAATCCCAGTACTTGGGAAGCAGAGATAGGAGGATTGCCATGAGTTCAAGGCCACCCTGAGACTCCATAGTGAATTCCAGATCAGCCAGGACTAGAGTGAAACCCTACCTTGAAAAGCCAAAATACAGAAGTAAATAACAACAATTTTTCTCCCATTTTGTGGGTTGTCTGTCCTTGCTTTCTACTAGTGCTCGAAATCCAGCCTACAGCCTCACTCCTACTAAGCACTCTACCACTGAGTCACACCCTTAACCCAATACATTTTTTAAATAAAAACAATCACCTGTTCTGCTTATATGTCATAGAAAATACTCTTTGAAGGCTGGAGAAATGGCTTAGCAGTTAAGGCATTTGCCTACAAAGCCAAAAGACTCAAGTTCAATTCGCCAGGGTGCATATAAGCCACATACACAAGGGGCACATGTATCTGGCATTTGTTTGCAGTGGTTAGAGGCCCTGGCATACCCATTCCCTCCCCACCTTCTATCTTTATCTCTCTATGCTTAAAAATAAGTAAATAAAATTTTAAAAATACTATAAGAAAGAAAATACTCTTTGAAATGTTTATAGCATTCTTAACAATGATTATTTGTGACCCAACCAGTAGCATTATGGGAACTTTTTTTTTTATAGATTCATGTTCTTAAATGAACATGATTAATTACTTAATAAAATATCTGCATTGCTATGGTCCTTTTGAGGCTAGGGTGTAGCTCAGTGGCAGAAAGCTCATCTAGCATCCACAAGGCCCTGAGCTCCATGCCCAGCACTGCCAAAAGAACCCTAAAAAACAAACAAACAAACATAAAACCTTTTGGGCTGGCTTTCCACCACCATTTCTCCTGAAAGAATATTTTTATATATTTATGGTGTCTTTCTTTCTAGAAAGAGTGAATAATTCTGCTTAGCATGCTATCTCTCAACCTTGTTCTGCATCTACTTCAAAGTAATTATTGCTTCAGTACTCTCTTCCTTCCTTCCTTTCTTTTTTTTTTTGAGACAGGGTCTCACTCTAGGCCAGACTGATCTGGAAGACACTTTGTAGTCTCAGGCTTACCTCAAACTCACAGTGATCCTACCTCTTTGCCTCCCAATGCTGGACTTTCAGCCATGCCACCATGCCTGGCTACCAGAACTGGTCTTGCTAACTTCACTAAGTTGGGGGATCTATTTCATTCAGCTTGGTATTTGGTATATCTACTATGATTCCCAGAACATCAGAGAAATAGCCAAGGAGATCTGCATAGTTGGAAAAAAAATTAAATTAGTAAAATGATAGGGCTGAAGAGATCACTCAGTGGTTAAGGCACTTGCCCGCAAAATACTAAAACTAGTTTGTCTTTTGATCTTTCCTTTGCTTTTTCATTGTGCAATAAATATGATGTGTTTGTTTTGGTAGCAGAGCTGGTCTCCACTGCCCTTTATCTCCTACTGCTAAAAGCAGTAGCTACTAAGTGTAAAAAATCAAAACAAAGCATTTTGCCAACTCCCCAATGGAGCAAAAGCAGTGAAGCCCAAATAATGCTTAGTTACCAAAAGCCACGCCAGGTGGCTAATCGAAAGGGTATTGATTTTAGCTGGTAAATAGCCCTTAATACAGTTGGAACCTGGGTTGAACCTACAGCCTGGTAATTAGCTAATAAAGTGAACAAGGGCTGGAGAGGCCTGACGCAGTGGGATCAGCAGCAGACAGTCATCAAGGAAGCTGGCCTTGGTCTAATACCTTCTCACACCAAGGACTCAAGTTATCTTCTGGACTCTATGCCTGGTGTTCACACATGCCTGCTGCTAAGTCAGAAAAAAACATAAACAAAACTATAAACCTATCCTAGGGTGTGAGATAGAACTAAAAGCGGTTATAAATGTTTTGCAAATATTATGTGCCCTAGAAATGCTTCCTGAAGACACAGATGTTATCGTTTAATAATCTTAAGTGGTGAGGTTTAATACCTATTTTAGGTCATTAGGATAATGTTTAGTACCCTAGGGTAATTATTAAACAATTCCCAGTTGGCAAAATCATCTGATACTTGGGCAACTTCACAGCCTGATTAGTTCTCACTTTATCCTCCAACTGCTCAGTGAAACAGAAAAGAGGTCAGTAGAAAAGAAAGAGACAAAGAGGAAATTAGTTATTAAACACCCTGAGAAAAGAAAAAAATGAAGAAAACAGATGGAAACAGGATAAGGTAAAGTTTGTAAACCAAAGATGGCCAACTAGAAGTCTTGTGCTTCAGCATTCAGCTGCATTCTGTCTGATCATACAGAGCTATAACGTTCAGTTTTTTTTTTTAATTATGTATTTATTTGAGAGAGACAGAGAGAGAAAGAGGCAGATACAGAGAATGAGTACCCCAGGGCATCCAGCCACTGCAGAACTCCAGATACATGCATCACCTTGTGCATCTGGCTTACGTGGGTACTGGGGAATAGAGTCTTAAACTGGGGTCCTTAGACTTCATAGGCAAGTGCTCAACCACTAAGGCATCTCTCCAACCCAGATTTCCAGTTGTTTTTTGTTTTTTGTTTTTGTTTTCAAAGTAGGGTCTCTCTCTAGCCCAGGCTGACCTGGAATTCACTATGTAGTTTCAGGATGTCCTTGAACTCACAGCAATCCTCCTACCTCTGCTTCCCAAGGGCTGGAATTATAGGTATGGGCCCCCACACCCAGCTCCAGTTGAGTTTTAAAATTGATACCACTGGGCCTAAGTATGTCATGACAAGAACTTTGCAGAGAGTTGGGTGTGGTAGAGTCTGAAATCCCAGAACTTAGGAGATAGAGATAGAAGGATCAGGAGTTCTAGGTCATACTTGACAATGAGGTGAATTTGAGGCCACCCTGGACTGCATGGGACCCTGTGTCCAAAAAAAAAAAAAAAAAAAAAAAGCGGGGGGAGAAAAAGTCTTAAAACTTAATATAAATAACAAAGAAAATAAATGTGCTTTTACCTACCTCTAAATTCTGTTTATATCTTGCATGGTTAAAGATTAAATGCTCAGGGGCTGGAGAGATGGATTAGCAGTTAAGCACTTGCCTGTGAAGCCTATGAACCCTGGTTTGAGGCTTGATTCCCCAGGACCCACATTAGCCAGATGCAGAAGGGGGTGCACGTGCCTAGAGTTCATTTGCAGTGGCTGGAAGCCCTGGCACGCCTATTCTCTCTCTCTCTCTCTCTCTCTCTCTCTCTCTCTCCCTCTTTCTCCCTGTGTCGCTCTCAAGTAAATAAATAAAAATAAACAAAAATATAAGAAAGATTAAATGCTCATATCTATACATTTATATTTTTGCTGAACCATCTTATAGTATGCTATTTAGTCCCTAAATACTTCAGCATTCATTTCTGACACTAAAGAGTATTTCTGCAATATTATCACACTGAAAAAAAAATCAATTGTAATTCTCTAAATGCCAGCTTTATCCAGCCCACATTAAAACCTTTACATTGTCCCTGAAATAGTCCATTTTTTCATTATTGTAATGAGTCACCTAAGGCAGATTGACTTTATCAAGAATAGAGGTGTGCTTACCTCATAATTTTGGATGTTTAAACTCCAAACATCATGGCCAATGGTGAAGACTCTGGTAAGGACTTTATCTTAAGTATGATACCTCATGGCAGATGGTTATAGTGATATTACATATGAAGGAAAGGAAACAAGTAAGGAAGAAGGAAGGAAGGGGAGGAGAAAGAGGGAGGAAAGGAAAGAGGGAAGAAGGAAGGACTAAAGGAAGGATGCTGTATCCAATTTGGATAAATCCCTCACTCCTATAGAAGGCATGCCCCTACCCTAGCTAGGGATCTCATACTAGGATGTACTTGGAAGGTTGCACGCTTCATAATGCTGCTACTCTAATGACCAAGGTCATATGAACCCTGGGGGAAACAACATTGAAACCTTACGAGGCTCCCAAATATCTTTTCCATTCATTTGTCTTTGAGCTTGGATTGGATTAAGCATAGTCTTTGTGGTCGTGTCACATGTTTCCTTTACTCTATAATAGTCCTCCTTTTTCCTCCTCTCTAACTTTTTCCTTTCTGTGGCAATGTCTTGTCAAAAGGAAGTAGCTTGCTCTCATGTGGATGAGAATTTAAACCCAAAGGTTTAATTAAGTCAGGTTAAATATTAGAGAAAAAGTAGTTCAAAGGTAGCTGGGTATGGTGGTACCAGCCTTTAATCCCACCACTTTGGGAGGCAGAGGCAGGAGGAGCATTGTAAGATTGAGGCCAGCCTGGGATTACAGAGTGAGTTCCAGATCAGCCTGGGCCAGAGTGAGACTTTTCCTCAAAAACAAGAACAACAAAAATTCAGCAGTGATGTTAGTTATTTCATATCTTCTAGGGAGGCACTTTGATTTGGAGACATAAGAGAACCTTGGTCTAAAGGTGTGTCACATGTTGCAGGCATGTGACAGTATGTGATGCAGTATGTGATGAAAGCTTATGTCCCTATGTCCCTGGAACAGTACAGTAGTACCTGGTGCATAGCATACTCAACAATTATCCACTGGATGATTAATGTTAGAAACATCCAAGTTAGAGCTGAGGAGATTGCTCAGTGGCTAAAGGTGCTTGCTTGCAAAGCCTACAACCTGGCTTCAATTCCCCAGTACCCACTTATAATTCCAGGTGCACAAAGTGGTGCATGCAATGTGGTACATATGTCTTGAGTTCATTTACATGGTATGGCCATACTCTCTCTCTTTCTCTCTCTCTCAAATAAATATTTGTTTCAAAAAAAGAAAGGCTAGCTGGGCGTGGTGGCATACACCTTTAATCCCAGCACTGAGGAGGCAGAGCTAGGAGGATCACTGAGAGTTCCAGGCCAATTTAGGCTACAGTGAGAACCTGCCTTGAAAACCAAACCAAACCAAAGCAAAAATAAAACAAAATAAGGCTCAAGTTAGAAATACCTGAAAGGAAGCAGTGTATGAAGAGTGTTCAGACATTCAAGTTCCTCAGCTCCCCTCAGTTTAGAGAAGCCTTGTACTGGGGAGGCTGAGGTAGGAGGATCACTGTTAGCTCACCACCAGCCATTGCTAGAGAGTAAATTTAAGGTCAGCCTGAGCTGGATTGAGACCTTGCCTTGAAAACAACAACAACAACAACAACAACAAAAATACCAAACAGCAACAAAAACAACTAGCCCAGAGTACTGGCACACATGCCTTTAATCCCAGCACTCAGGAGGCAGAGGTAGGAGGATCATCATGAGTTCCAGGCCACCCTGAGATTTCATAGTGAATTCCAGGTCAACCTGAGCTAGAGTGAGACCCTACCTTGAACCCCCCATCCCCTCAAAAACCAGAACAAACACTGTTTGATTGAGAACCCTTGAATCATTATACATGTGGAGCAGAACTTCAGTTCTAGGGATTGGTTTCTTATTTGAAATACACAATTTAGTGAAGAAATCAGAACAAAGAATGACTTTTGAATTCTGTAGAAATTAGGGGTTTTTGTTAGTTAGGCTTTTACATTTATGAAAGAGTCTGATGCAGACTGGGATTATCAGAAGTGGGTATTGAGGCAGTGTACCACATGCAAGCCTCATTGGACTCAGTGTGTGCAGAGAACAGGGCAGAAGTGGCTGAGCCACAAATCCCAGCCAAACTCCAAGTCCTGAGGAAATTTTCAAGCATGCACATTCCTTCCCAGTGATTTCTCAGGTATCTTGCTCAGGCGTACCCTCCTGCCTCATTCAATCACAGGATAAGGACTAGCCCAGCAAAGGAATGCGACAGCTCTCAGAGTTCAGGCAAAATCTGTAGATGGTGGCTAGCACCTGGAAATAAGAATGTGCATAGTGCAGTGTGATGGTTTTGATGGTTAATTTGACTGAGAAATGCCTAGATGATTAGTGGGTTGGCATGTGAGGGTATTTCTAAAGAGGGCTGACCCATGGGAAAGGAACTGAGGGGGAAAGCTCCTCCCTGAATGTGGCCTGGGCTGCCTGGTTGAACTAAGCATGTAAGAAACAGTGGATCTCAGCTGGTAGAATACTTGCTTAGCATAGAGAAAAGTAATGGGTTTGATGCCCAGGATGACATATAAAGGATTTGTTGGTGTATAGTTGTAATCCCAGCACTCAAGAGGTGTAAGCAAGAGGATTACTTCAAGTTTCTCCTTGTATACATATTGAGTTTGAAGACAGCATGAGTTTGGGTGATGAGACCCTGCCTCCAGGGAGGGGGCTGGAGAGTTGGCTTGGCGTTTAAGGGCTTGCCTTGTGAAGCCTAAGGATCCAAGTTCAAGGCTCAGTTCCTCAGTACCCATGTAAGCCAGATGCACAAGGTAACACATGCATCTGGAGTTCGTATGCAGTGGCTGGAGGCCCTGATAAACCCATTCTCTCTTTCTCTGCCTCTTTCTCTCTCTGTCTGTTGCTTTCAAACAAACAAATAAAAATAAAACCTTAAAAAAAATAGTAATAGGGATGGAGAGATGGTTCAGTGATTAAAGGTGTTTGCTTGAAATGCCTGATGGCCTGGGTTTGATTCCCCAGTACCCATGTGAAGCTAGATGCACAAAGTGGCACATGCATTTGTAGTTGTTTGCAGTGGCAGGAGACCTTGGTATGCTCATTGTCTTTCTCTCTCTCTGCCTATCTATTCCGCTCTTTAATAAATTTAAAAATAATAATAAGTTGTGCGTGGTGGTGCATGCCTTTAATCCCAGCACTCGGGAGGCAGAGGTAGGAGGATCACTGTGAGTTTGAGGTCACCCTGAGACTATATAGTGAATTCCAAGTCAGCGTGGACTAGAGTAAGACCCTACCTCAAAAAAAAAAAATAGTAATAAAAAGAATATAGGCTGGAGAGAGGGATCAGCAGTTAAGATTCTTGTCTACAAAGGCTAAGGATCAGAGTTCAATTCCCCAGTACCCACATAAGTTAGATGCACAAGATAGCACATGCATCTGGAGTTTGCAGTGGCCCTGGTGTGCCAATTCTCTCTCTCTCTCTCTTTCTCTCAAATAAATAAATAAATATTTAAAAAATAAGGCATGAGCTGGACATAGTGGCACACCCCTTTAATCCCAGCACTAGGGAGGCAGAGGTAGGAGGATTGCTGAGAGTTTGAGGCCACCCTGAAACTACACAGTGAATTCCAGTTCAGCCTGAGCTAGAGTGAGACCCTACCTCAGAACATGAAAATAATAAATCATAATAATAATAGTAATGCATGTTACATCATATTTATTTGTCCTTAGTGCTGTTCCCATAGAAAACCCTAATATCAAAGTAGCAGTATTGTGCAGGAGGAACCTTTAAGAAAAGGACCTAGTGGGAAGTCACCAGGGAACATGCCCTCAAATGAGACTGTGTGAATCAACTGTCTTCTCTTTATTTTATTTCTTCTGGGCTCTGAGTTTTTCTCTGTCAGGCATTCTGCCATGTTGTGTTAGGTCACCATGTAGAAAAGCAACAGGCCCAACTGACAATGGACTGAACCCTCCACAACTGTGAGCCAAAATTTTCCTTGTCAGTTGATTATCTTGGGCATGTGTCATAGTGATGACAAGCTGACTAATAAACTCTTTACATTGCAAAAAAAAAAAAAAACCAAAAAACCTAATACGTGTTATAACAGTGTGTCCACTACAGAGTCATGTATAATCTTGTTCTTAGACCTACATGAGGCTCTAGGAGCAATTACTGAAATATCTCTTTGCTAAGGATTACTTAGGTAATTATAAACATTTTAATTATATTAAATTAATTATATTAATTATATTAAATATTAAATTAAATTATCATTTAAAAATAAAAATCATTTAGCATTTATTTATTTACTTAGAAAGCTCAAAAACAACAAAAGAAAATGATCCAGGCATTTTTCAACATTTACAAGATTTTGATATGGCATGATTATTCCACAGGGTGGAAAATTGACACCATTTAGTTAGTTGTAAATTGCTTTGGCATCCTGAGTGGAGAAAACCCTGTAGGTAGCAATGATTTAATGAAAATCTAGTGCTACAAAGATTGGCATGAGTGCCAAAGGGAAATAAATGGAAGATTCTGTATTAGTTTCCCATTGGTGCTGCATATGTGGTGGTTTAAACAATAGGAATTTATTGCTCACAGTTCTAAAGGTCAGAAGTTCACAATCAGTGTCATTGTCCTGAAATCTCTCCTAGGAGGCACTCGTGGGAGAGCTATTTTCTGTGTCTTTTTGCTTTTAGTGGTTTGTTTCTTGGTTTGTGTATTATATTGTCCTTATACTGCCATTTACACTTCTATTTGTAATTTCCACATTACTTTTCTCTTTTAAGAATACATGTAAGGGTACACTCTCCTGTTGTTGTTCACCTGATGTTGGCCAGGAGATGATGTCCACTCTCTCTGCTCATGCCATCATTTCCCCATGCCATCATGAGGCTTCCCCTTGAGTTTGTAAGCCAAAATAAATCCTTTTCTCCAACAAGCTGTTCTTGCTTCGGTGATTTCTGCCAGCAATGTGAACATGTCTGCAACAGTAAAGTTGGTACCAAGAAGTTGTATTATTGATGTTAGACACCTGAGTGTGTGGCTTTTGGAGTTGATTTTTTTTTTTTTTTTTTTTGAGGTAGGGTTTCACACTAGCCCAGGCTGACCTGGAACTCACAATGTAGTCTCATGCTGGCCTCTAACTCATGGTGATTCTCCTACCTCTGCCTCCCAAGTGCTGGGATTAAAAGCATGTACTACCACATCTGGCTGGAGCTGATTTTTGAGGAAGGAATGTGGAAGAATTTGAAATCTTGGCCTAAGAGATGCCTTGCTGGGATCTAAGTACAGCTTGATGGACTATTCTGGTCAGAGTTGAAAGACCTGAGTGCAGTAAGAAGTACAAACTGTGAGGTTTGGCTTGTAAAGCTGAGAAAGCCTGGATTGGGCTAGAAGCAGTTTGTGTGAGAGGCTTGCTGTTATGCCTGTGTCCTGAAAACCTGTGCAGGGTTGCATTGTATAGAAATGGACTGGTATGAGCAGAGAGATATGGCACAGAAAAATGAAATCTTTGGGCCCAAACTGCTGCCCCTTCACCTGCAATTGTATGAGAGATTATAACCATTGAGATTTGGGCCACTTGACCTGTATTGGGACAACAGAAAGAATGCAGAGTCTTTGAAGAGGCCTGAATGCTGAAGGAGTGTCCTATTCTTCAAAGTCTGATTTATTCCCCTCTGGATTAACAAACCGGCACCTTATCTGGTATTATGGAGTATAAGAAATGCAGGCAAAAGGGTCATTGACTTTGTGACACCTTCTTGTGTTTTGGCAATGGCCAATGGGCAGTGTGAAGCAGGTTTGCTGGATGCCTTTATGGAGACCCAATGGGGCCATGAGGATGGATTATGGGTTGCAGTGGAGATGCAATGGAGATATTGGGACCATGAGACAGCTGCTAAGGAAAGCTGCTGGCCCCAGATGAAGTTTTACAGGACTGCAAGTAACCTAGCTAGAGGGGTGGAATTGGAACACCAGAAAATTGTTGCTGGTTAGAATTATTAGAGTTGGAAACTTTTCACTGGCTAGAATTGTTGGACTTTGAGCTACAAAGTTTGATATTTTCCTTGGTTGTTTTAAATTTTGAATTGGTTGAGTATGTCTTTGCCACCTTTTGCAGTATAAATGTTTATTCTGTGTCATTATAGGTTTTTGTTGTTGTTGTTGTTGTTTTGTATTATGGCTTAGTTAAAAAACCTTGAACTATGGGAATGTTTGAATATCATTGGGATTGATAAAAACCTATGAGGACTTTTAAAGCTGGACTGATTACATTGCATTTTATATCATGGATAGTTATTAGTTTATGGGGGCCAGGGGTGGAATGTGATGGTTTGATTCAGGTGTCCCCTATAAACTTACATGTTCTGAATGCCATATTCCCAGATGTTGGCAATTTGGGAAACCCTCTTGGAGGCCATGTGTTGTTGGGGACAGGCTTATGGGTATTATAGCCAGCTCCATCTCCCCCTTGCTAGTGCTTGACACACTCTCCTGCTAATGTTGTCTGTCTGATGTTGACCAGGAGGTGATATCCACCCTCTATTCATGCTGTCTTTTTCCCTTGCCATCATGGAGCTTCCCCTCGAGTCTGTGAGCCAAAATAAACTCCCTTTCCCCACCCCACCCCCGCCTGTACACACACAAAAAGAATACATGTAAGAAAGCTCAATGTTGTCTTGCATGCTTTAATCCCATCACTTGGGAGCTTGGGAGGCAGAAGTAGGAGGATCACCTTGAATTCAAGGCCACTCTAACACTATATAATGAATTCTATGTCAGCCTGGGCTAGAATAAGGCCTTACCTTAAAAAAAAAAAAAAAAGAGGTGGAGGGCTGGAGAGATTGCTTAGTAGTTAGGGCATTTGCCTGGAAAGCCAAAGGACCCAGGTTTGATTCCCCAGGACCCATGTTAGCCAGTTGCATAAGGAGGTACATGTGTCTGGATTCATTTGCAGTGGTTGGTGGCCCTGGGCTGCCCATTCTCTCTCTCTCTTTCTTTCTCTCTCCTTCCCCCTCTTTATCTGTCAAATAAATAAATAAAAATAAAATGTTTTAAAAACAACAACAAGAGCAATGGGAGGTGGAGACAGAATTTCCCAAAAGCCTGTGAATTGCACAGTGGCCAACCAGACAGCCTGCCTTAAAATGAGGTAGAAGGTGAAGTTGACTTGAAAACTGTCCTCTGACCTCCACATGCATTGTGTGGCACACGAACCTATACTCTCACACTACAGAAGTAAGTAAAAATAAAAAAAACAAAATAAAATAAAGCCAGGCATGGTGACACATGCCTCTAATCCCAGCACTCGGGAGGCAGAGGTAGGAGGATTGCCGTGAGTTTGAGGCCACCTTGAGACTACATAATGAATTCCAGGTCAGCCTGAGCTAGAGTGAGACCCTACCAAACCTGTAGGGCTAGAGAGATGGATCAGTGGTTAAGATGCTGATGCTTGCTTGCAAAGATTGGTAACCCAGGTTCAATTCCCTAGTATACATGTAAAGCCAGATGCACAGAGTGTTGCATGCATCTCGAGTAAGCTTGCAGTGGCAACAGGCATGGTGCATCCATTCTCTCTCTCTCTACTTGCCAATAAGTAAATATTAAAAAACAAGGGCTGGAGAGATGGCTTAGCGGTTAAGCGCTTGCCTGAGAAGCCTAAGGACCCCGGTTCGAGGCTCGGTTCCCCAGGTCCCACATTAGCCAGATGCACAAGGGGGCGCACGCGTCTGGAGTTCGTTTGCAGAGGCTGGAAGCCCTGGCGCGCCCATTCTCTCTCTCTCCCTCTATCTGTCTTTCTCTCTGTGTCTGTCGCTCTCTAATAAATAAATAAATAAAAATTAAAAAAAAAAACAATACATGTATCTGGGCATGCTGTCAATTGCTTTTAGTCACACCACTAAGGAAGCTGAGGTCGAAAGGACTGCTGTGAGTTTGAGACCAACTTGGGGCTATAGATTGAGTTTCATGTCAGCTTGGGCTACAGTGTGACCCTGCCTTAAAAAAAAGAATTAAAAGAAAAAAAAGTACATATATACAATAGAATTCTACTCAGCAGTAAGAAAATAATGGAAGTCACTGGAAAGTGGATGGACTTGGAAAAAATTCATTCCAACTGAGGTTATACAAGCTCAGAAATTCAAACACTGCATCTTTTCTCTCAAATGTGGTTCCTAACTTGGATCAGTATAAGTTGATTGTGAACAGTAGTGGGCATCAGGAATATTGACGTGCAACTATAATGAGACTAGGAGAAAGCAGAAATGGGGAGTGATGAGAAGAGGGGTTACTTGACAAGCTAGGTGAGGGCCAGAACTCAGGGGTAGAAGGGTCTTGGAGGGTTGTGGGGAGAAGAATTATATAAAGCTGATGACACAGCCAAGTGCAGTCCCCAGAGCAATGCAGTCCAGAATGAAAATTAGTCCTTTGCAGGATGAAGATCATGATGTTGGTTATTGGCCAGAGTTGAAAGGTAAGACCCTATTACTGAAGACACCATAGGCTGTGGACACACAACATTGGGAGATCACACTGGAAATGAGAGGGAAGCCAGCTCCCTCCTGGATAGCCCTCATAGTGTTGGCAAGTGCTGCTGGGAGACAGTGATCACCAACAGTGTGAACAAGCAGGAGATCCTGCAAGCAACAAAGTCAACCAGCTGGGCCATAGTGGCACACAGCCTATGTGAATAACCACATGTTGTCAGAACAGACATGAGGCCCTCTCAGTGGACTTCAGAGAGAAGTTCCTACTACTACTTGGCTAAGAATTAGTACACACATCAAAAAGTCTGTCAAATGACTATGCATATCCCTTTAACCCAATTTGCTCTCACTTATGGTTGGAGAATCTGCTTTTTTTAAATATCCAATGGCAGAGAATACAGGGGAGAAACAAGACCAGAAAATATACCCAACTTCCTATCATGAGACACCTCTACCATGACAATCCTCTACCACATCTGTTGGGATCCAGGAAACATTTCAGAAATGGTAATTTTAACCTGAGTTCTGCTGTCAGTCATGGCTAGCTTGAAAATCAACTCCATGGGAAAAAAATTACACGTAAGAGTTCGTAGATGTTGGGGGGGGGAGGAAATTACCATGGGATATTGTTTATAATTATGGAAGTTATCAACCATATATATATATATATATATACATATATATATATATATACACACACACACACACACACATATATATATATATGTATATATCAAAAAGAATAAAAAGAAGAGTTTGTAGATGTATGTTGGTGGAGTGCTAGAATATCTGAACCCTGGGTTTGATCCACAGCACCACATACACTGGTCATAATGATGCATGCCTATAATTTCAGGACTTGGGAGGTGGTTGAAGAAAGATTACGAAGTTCAAGATCATCCTTAGCTACTTAATAAGTTCAAGACTAGCCTGGGATACATTAGATCCTTCCACCCCATCTTTCTTTTTCTTCTTCCTTCCTTCCTTCCTTCCTTCCTTCCTTCCTTCCTTCCTTCCTTTCTTTCTTTCTTTCTTTCTTTCTTTCTTTCTTTCTTTCTTTCTCTCTCTCCCTCTCTCCCCCCTCTCTCTCTCTGTCTCTCTCTCTCTCTCTCACACACACACACACAAACACAAAATTCATGTGATTACATTTAGGAGCCATATTGATAATGCAGGGCAATCTATATCATGATATCTATCTTTTATTTATTTGCTTATTTATTTATTGAATGAAACAGTCAGGCTGGGCTTTCACTGAATAGATCCTCCTGCCTAAGCTCCCTAGGTGCTGGAATACTGGGAGTGCACTGGACATCATAGTCTTTGCTTTCACTTCTATCAGTCTGGACACAAGAGTAGTAACCATTGGGGTGGTGCTTCATGCCTCTCATCTCAGCTCCCATGACCTGAAGGAGGAAGATTTTTTTTTTCTTTTCTTTTCTTTTTGTTTTCTCATTATTGAGGTCAGATCTCTAGCCCAAGGTGACTTGGAATTCACTCTGTAGTCTCAGAGTGTCCTTGAACTGACAGTGATCCTCGATCCTTGTACTTCTGCTTACCGAATACTGGGATTAAAGGCGTGCACCACCATGCCTGGCTGTGGAGGAGGATTCCTGTGAGTTTAAGCCAGCCGGAGCTACAGAATGAGACCCTATTTACAAAACAACAACAGCAACAAAAAGAAAAAAAAAATTATTGGGAGTATAAACTGATGTAAAGAAGAGAAATTCATGTGAGGTTATATATGTATAGATAGATAAAAATATAAATTTACACACATATGTTTATATATCACATGGATTATCATTCAGCCATACAGAAGAATGAAATTTTGTCCTTTGCAGGATGAAGATCAACATGTTACATAAAATAAGTCAGACTTAAAAGGCAAATAAAAGCCAAGTGTGGTGGTGCATGCCTTTAATCCCAGCATTTGGGAGGCACAGGTAGGTGGCCCCTACCTTGAAATACCAACCAACCAAACAAACAAAAAGGCAAATAAATATTGCATGTCTTTTTTAAGACACAAAAATAGAAGATGGTGGGGGGAGGGAATTAACATGGGTTATTTTTTTATAATCATGGAAAATGCTAATAAAAATTAAGTAAAATTTAAAAAAAGAAAAAAAATAGAAGAGGGACTATTCAGGAATACGAAGAGGAACAGGAGAAGTGGAAGGGGACATAAGAGAGAATAACGTGTATATATGCGTGTGTATCTGTGTGACTATGATCAATATGTTATATGCACATATGAAAATTTCAGGCAAGTGGCTCACTGGTTTAGGGCTATGACTTGCACTTAGCATGTATGAAAATGTCAGAATGAAGCCGGGTGTGGTGGCGCACGCCTTTAATCCCAGCACTCGTGAGGCAGAGGTAGGAGAATTGCTGTGAGTTCGAGGCCACCCTGAGACTCCATAGTGAATTCCATCCAGGTCAGCCTGGGCTAGAGTGAGACCTTACCTTGAAAAACCAAAAAAAAAAAAAAAAAAAGAAAGAAAGAAAGAAGAAAATGTCAGAAGAAATGGGTCATTTTGTTCAATTAATAAACACCAGTAAAAAAAAATTAAGTAGATAAGCAATTTATGGTACATTGAGGCTCACTATAATAAGGTTACTTTTATGAAGAGAAGGCTTTTGCTCAGTTTGAAAATTTAAACTCCTGACACTAATTTCTAGCTTCTTATCATGAGTTGTCTCAGCTCTCAGAAACTTGGCCAGAGTTAAGACAAGCTATGCAAAAAATGAGCAATCTGATTACAATATTGCTTGAAGGGTTCTAAGTTTTCCAGCTGGTCATATAGCTTAATGGTAGGACACTTGTCTAGCCTGCAAGGGACTCGAAGGTTCAATCCCCAGTATTGCAATAAGCAAATAAACAAATCATAATGGACTTCCTATTAAACTGAAAAATGTTCTCTTTATGGCTGTTACTCCATCTCTTTTCTATTACACTCCCCCACCGAATTCTTTCCAAAATGAACGTTAGGCTCTTTCAGTTCTGTCTTCCATGTGGAGGCTTCGTATGGTGACTCTGCTGACAGAGGAGGAATAAAGGAGATCTGATTCTGAAGCCAAGGTATTTGCTAAGGGAACAGCACCTGCTACCCTCTGGCAGGTCCTCCCTATGTGTCAAATGCCTTCCTTTTGGCCTGACAGGAATTAGGTCAATGCCTGCATGTTTCAGCAGAGCTGAGTTCAGATACAATACAATACTGTTAATCATGTACAGGCAACAATCTTGATCATTCCTATTCTGTTTCTGTTGCTCATATTATTTATTTATTTGTTTTAAATTTATTATTATTGTTCTTGTTGTTGTTATTGGTTTTTCGAGGTAGGATTTTGCTCTAACTCAGGCTGACCTGGAATTCACTACATAGACTCAGAGTGGCCTCGGCTCATAACAATCCTCCTACTTCTGCCTCCCAAGTGCTGGGATTAAAGGTGTGCACCACCATGCCCAGATAAAATATTTATATACATTTCATTGATTTATTTACTCATGAGAGAGAGTGGGAGAGAGAGAGTAGAGAGACAATGAACTCACAAGGGCCTTCAGCCATTGCAAACTCTAGGCACATGTGCCACCCTGTGCATTTGGCTTTACGCGGGAACTGGGGAATTGAACCCTGGTCCCTAGGCTTCATAGGCAAGTGCCTCAACCACTAAGCTATCTCTCCAGTCCTATTTATTTACTTTTCATTTTTTGTCATACTGGGGGCTGAACGTAAGACCTTATGAGTGCTCAGACAAGCCTTCTACCACTGGGCAATATCCCCAGAGCTCCTCGTTAAGTTTTTAAAATCACTTTAAGAGTACAATCACTGATCAGGTTTATCTTAAGAATTTACTACTGAGTTTTAAACTACCTCAAAGTTATGTAACAGGCATTCCAATGCACAATGAAATGAAACTCTAGTTGCTTGGGCTTCTTGCCCTGGGCTCAGTTACCCCTTTTATGGGGATAACTAGTTTTCTTCTGAACCCAGTTCTCCATTGTGTTTGAGCTTCTACATCAGAATCTACTACTAATGTGTGCTGTCAGGGACATTTCTGCTCACCCACAAGCTTCCTGGGGCTATTAAGTAGAAGGCTATATTCCAGAGAAAGCATGATTCAGTTTACCTCACCAACATTTATGAAAGCTTGTTTTCAATTTGTCCATGTCCAAGGAACAAAGCACATGTCTGTCTAGGAAAGAAGAACACATTTCCTTTATCCTAAAGACCTTTATTAAATCTAAGCAAGTTTCTTGGTGCCACTTTATATTGATGCTTTAAAACTTTACTTTAAGAACACTTTCCCAGATTCCTATAAAGCAAGAATAAAACTTCAAGTACCCATTTAAAAATATATTTAGTGTTTTTATTTCATCTTTTCAAGGATCATATATTTTCATTTCATTCTTGTTCCTAACTCTGCGAATCACTGACATGGGAAGATTTTCTGTTAGATATTTTTAGATGTCTATAACTCTGCATGTAAGAATTTGTATAACAAGGATGTGGGGACTTACAAACTGTTCCAATCATGAGGTCTCCAAGCCATCTGTCCCACCTTGTTGAAGGATTTGACAATTCCCTACGTAACACTATTAACCTTTTAGCAATTGTGCATTAGTGTTTTACTTGTAAGTAGTAAACCTATAGTCTTTTTGTCATTTTTGGTGAGCTTTTTCATGTTTTCAACTACTTAGCCTGTCAGTGATTAAACTATTTTTTGCAAAACTCATTGTCGATGATCAGTATTCTGTGGGAGGAAAAGCAGGTTGGTTCATTAGCATTAGTGGCTTCCTCTATCTTGGGAAAACTATCCTTACCCCAGCAGCTGGTTTAAGATGACAGGAGGAGGCTGCCTACTCTCATTTTGTTACATGGGAATACAGGCAAAACTTCAATTTAATGATAAACAAATGGTGAGCACATTCGGCTATCATCATACAGGAAGAGAGAAAGCTTTTCAGATACTTAGTTATGTGACAGTGAAAACCGCTAACAATCCTGAACCAATCTATCTCTTTCCTTTCTCCCTCCCTCCCTCCCTTGTTCCTTCCCTTCCTCCCTACCTTCCTGTGCTGGAAATCAAACTTAAAGGGTCTTGCATGCTAGGGCTGGTGCTTTTACATAGCCTCAAGCCCTTTTTATTTTGTTATGAAAAGGCTGAGACAGGGCCTGGTTAAGATATTCAGAGTGGCCATAAACTCATTCTGTAGCCCGAGCAGGTCTTAAACCCATATACTCCTGCCTCAGCTTTCTAGCAGCTGGTCTCACAGGCCTGAGTCACTAGGCATGGCCTAAAGCTTTCTTAGGTGCACAAGGAAAGAGTCAGGTGGCACCACAGTTACTTGATATGGCAATCTGAAAGACAGTAAACACAACTGCTTTCCAAATGCTTAGTCATGCTCATGATGAGAAGCAGAAGAGCTTCTGACTTGAACTTCCCTGGGGTATTTATTGTTGTTAAGATTGTCTCTGCTGAAGCAACAGCTCATGTTTTTAATGGCAATCATTAGTGCTTCGCTTCCCAACCCTCGCCTAGGCCTCCCCCAATTTTTATCCCTAAACTGGTTCTTGTTTGGCTATAACTGCTGAGCAAAAAGAAGCAGTAGCAAGTGTCTGTATTAAAGGTGTTTTTTGTTTATTTGTTTGTTTTTGGTAAATAAAAATATTGTTTCTGGATCTATTGCAAAAATTCCAAAGAGCCATTACTAAATGGAGTTTCCTCTTCCTCCTAGTAAACTTCCTCTCTCATTCTTTCTCTCTCTTTTGTTGTTTTTTAGAGGTAGAGTCTCTCTGTATCCCAGGGTGACCTAGAATTCACTGTGTAGTCCCAAGCTGGCCTTGAACTCACAGTGATCCTCCTACCTCTGCTGGGATCAAAGGGCTGTATCACCATGCTCACCGGTCCTTGTAAACGTATCTAAATAATGATGAGTACATAGACATTTGGGAAATTGCTGTGTTACATCCTCTAGTTCCCAGCCAATCTCTTTCACTGAGATTTTTGTCATGTTAGAGCAAGACACAGGGGCAGAGATAAGAAAGCTGAAAGCTGTATCAGGTGCTCATAAATAGCATGTGGGGAGATGGCTTAGTGGATACAGGTACTTGCTGGCAAAGCCCTTCACGCTAGCTTCCATTCCCCATCCGCCCATGTAAAGTTAGACTCAAAGTGGCACATATGTCTGATGTTCATTCACAGCAGAAGACCCCATGTATGCGGGCGCGCGCGCACACACACATATATGCAAATAAAATAACAATTAGAAACATGTTTTAAATATTTTGTTTTTTAAATTTACTTATTTTAGAGAGAGAGAGAGAGAGAGAGAAAGAATGGGGCACCAGGGCATCCAGCCACTGCAAACACTCCTGACGTATGTGCTACCTTGTGCATCTGGCTTATGTGGGTCCTGAGGAATTGAACCTGGGGTAAATAAAATACAGGAGCCAAGGCCCTGCTATAGACATTTAGATAGAGTAGCTAAGGCTTGTATTTAAAAGCCCCTGCATAAGAACATAAATCCACAGACCTTAATCTTACTTAGGATCCCATCAGTAAATATTTAAATCTAACCTGGAGGCACGTGCCTTTAATTCCAGCACTTAGGATGTTGAGGTAGAAGGTTCATCATGAGTGCGAAACCAGTGTGGAGCTACAGAGTGAGTTCCAGGTCAGCCTGGACCAGAATAAAACCCTGCCTCAAAAAAACCCTCGAGAGCCGGACAGATTGCTTAGTGGTGCTTGCCATAAAGCCAAAGGACCCAGATTCAATTCCCCAGGACCCAGATAAGCCAGATGCACAAGGTGACATATGCATTTGGAGTTTGCAGTGGCTGGAGGCTCTGGTGTGCCCATTCTCTCTCTCTGTCTCTCTCTGCCTCTTTCTCTCAAATAATTTAAATTTACTTATTTGAGAGAGAGAGAAAGAGGGAGGGAGGAAAGGAAGAAGGGAGATGGGGGGGGGGAGAATGAGCACGCCAGGGCCTCCAGCCACTGAAAAGGAACTCCAGATGCATGTGCCACCCTGTGCATCTGGCTTACCTGGGTCCCGAGAATGGAACCGTGGCCCTTTGGCTTTGCAGGAAAGCACCTTAACCACTAAACCATTTCTCCAGCCCTAACGTAATCTTAATTTGTTTCAAGATATCATAAACGTAATTCCGATTTTTCATTACTGGGTTAATAATTCAGGTTTTATAAAAGACATAATTAAGATTCAAAAGTAAATAAAGAATGCTTTCTGTAAAGAAAAATGAAATTATGAAATCTGTAGGAAAATGGATAGATCTGAGAAATCTTGTGCTAAGTAAGGTAAACCAGGCTCAGAAAGACAAACACCACATGTTCTCTCATATGTGGATCTTAGTTTCAAAAAAATTTTTTTTGTTTCGTTTTTTGTTCTTTGAGGCAGGATCTCACTCGAGGTCAGGCTGACCTGGAATTCACTATGTAATCACAGGGTGGCCTCAAGCTAGTGGTGATATTCCTACCTCTGCCTCCTGAGTGCTGAGATTAAAGGTGTGCGCCACCACGCCTGGTTTAGCTTCGAATTTTTTAGACTTGTATGTAAGTTGGAATAAGAGTCAATAGACACTGGGAAGCTAGAAAAGGACCATGAGTGGAATATGAGTGGAATGAGGGGCTATGGTGCAAGGGGAAGGCAAGCAGATGCATAGATAAGTGAAATCCTGGGGATGGTAGGTTTAGATGAGATCAGGGGAGGGGAATGAAGGAGAGAAGTACAAGGGGCAGCGTTAGCCAAAACCAAAAATGTGGCAAAACACACACACCACATACACATGGAAACTTACTTCTCTGTTAGCTAATTTAAAACTATAATTAAAATAAAGAGTTTGGGGCTGGAGAGATGGCTTAGTGGTTAAGACACTTGCCTGCAAATCCAAAGGACCCAGGTTTGATTCTCCACAGCCCACGTGGGCCAGATGCACAAGGCAGCACATTTGTCTGGAGTTTGTTTACAGTGGTTGATGATCCTGGTACGCCTATTGCCTCTCTCTCTCTCTGCGACTTTCTCAAACAAATAAATGAAATTATTTTTTTCTGTTTTTTTGAGGTATGGTTTCACTCTAGCCCAGGCTGACCTGGAATTTACTATGTAGTCTAAGGGTGGTCTTGAACTCACAGTGATTTTCATACCTTTGCCTCTCGAGTGCTGGGATTAAAGGCTTGCGCCACCACACCTGGCTTGAAATAAAATATTAAAAAAAAAGTTTGAGCAGAAGTACCCCGTGAGGGTGGATAATGTTGCTGCCACTCCCCCCCCCCCCCCCCCCCCCCCCGCAGAAGCCATTGGTTGTTTTGGGGAAATCCCATACCATGGTGGGACACTTCCCATCGAGTTTTGGCCATGGAGGACTCTAGGACCCCCAAAACAATTCAGGCTATTGCCAGTGCTCTTTTTTTTTTTTTTGGTTTTTCTAGGTAGGGTCTCACTCTGGCCCAGGCTGAGCTGGAATTCACTATGCAGTCTCAGTCTCAGAGTGGCCTTGAACTCATGGCGATCCTCTTACTTCTTCCACCAGAGTGCTGGGATTAAAGGTGTGTGCCACCATGCCTGGCTTTGCCAGTGCTCTTGATTGCCCACCAGAACTGGATAGTAAGGCCCCAGTGCTAAAGACACCTCATGCTGCAGTTGCAGGACACTGAGAATTCAAACTGGAACTGAGCTGTAAGTCTCCTTGCTGCTGGCTGGCTGTCCTAGTGGTGGAAAGTGCCCTGCAGGTTGCTAGGAGAGAAGTCATCGCAAGTCTTCACCAGTAGTGGATCCTGTGAGCTGCACAACCAACCAGCCAAGCAAGATATGCCCATTGGAGCAATAGTGGCATAAGCCTGTGGGGTAATCACCAGCTCTGTGACTGTGTTTGAGGCTTCTCCATGGGAGGAACTTTATGCCTGGTACTGAAAACCTAATCAAAAGCTTGTGGCTGGGAAGATCACAGACCTTAAGGTGAAAGTTACTACTGTTTTCCTAAGTGGATATATTGTGCCCATCCAGTTGCCCTGTTCTTATGTCCACAGATTCTTTTTTGTAGATGGAAGTGACTTCTGGGAAGACTCAAAACTCATCAAAGTGCTGAGAATAAGTGACTTTTGAGTGCTCAGTGCTAAATGAGATGTTTTTGTCACAGCCTCCAAGACTCAGGGAAAATTTTGGAATAGGGACAGACATAATAGCCAGAGCATGGAGAGGAATGCTTTAAAACACTGTCTGCTGGACATGAAGTGGTAGTGGCATTTATGACATCACAGCTACTATCATTACAAATACTGCCTAATATTGGGCCCATCTACCCATCATCATGGATGATGGAGGGAGGGCAAAAAAGAAAAAAAAAAAAGATCAAAGTAGAAGCGGAACTAGTTGGGATGACGGGGTTCAATGGAAGGGGACTAAACTCTTGGGGGAGAATTAGTGAGAAAATCTAGGACGGGTACCTGATTCAACCCAATTATCTCTTTACTGAGAAGCGCACAGAGCTTCTAGAGAAATGTTTGGGATTTGAAAAATGAATGAGGAAAAAAAAAAAAACCGACATGGAAGTCTTTACAAGGGTTCTCAACTGGGGTGGGGAGATGGCCCAGTGGTTAGACAAGGGTTCTCATCTCCAGCAGTGCATTAGAATCATCCAGGGGCACTATTCAACAGTGCTTCTGAAACTTTAGTGGTCATCTGAATCGCCCGAAGGATTTATTAAATCTGGAACTCCGTCTCACAGAGTTTATGAAGCAGGTTGTCTGGACTGCAGACAGGAATTTGCATTTCTATCAAGTTCTCAGGATTCTCGCGCTGCTGTGTCCCAGGGCTGTGCTGTGATAGCCACGCTTTAGCAGGGCTTTTCCGGGCACCAATGGTAGAGGTTGCAGACTCATTGAGTGGGCATGGCGATGCAAGTCGGGCCTTTGAATTTTAATGGCTGAGACAACCTATGTTCCTCTGGATAGACTGTGGTTGACTCCCAGAAGTTTCCGTGAGTTTGGGACACAAACCTGTACGTCAATTGAGGAAATTCTGCAATGATTTTGAATACTATGTAAGTGACTTAATGATGTATTCCACGAAGCGAAAAAACATTGTTAGATCTTCAGATGAAAAGTCCTAAGGATGTAGAGTTCTTCAGAACCCCACAGGCGACCTCTCTGGGCTTGCCTAACCCTTGTGGCTCCAACAAGTGAGCTGGGCATGCTCAGTGGGCAGGGTCGGCTTGGTGGGGGGTGGAGGGGTGCAAGTGAGGAGCCAGCAGCAGTGCTAGCAGGGCTCTCCGCTTCCCCCCACCTGTACCAGGCCGGGCCTGCGGAGCCCGTGCTTGGCAGCCCACCCCGTGGCGACAGGACTCGGTGTTCCCGGCAGGTCCCCGCGCAGACATCCAAGCCGGGGGTCAGGAGGCCCGGCGAGCCCGGGGGAGGGCGCGGGGCTCTGCGGCTCGGTCCCCGGGGTCCGCCCGCCTCCTGCACGCGTTTCTAGGCCCGGAAGAGGCCTGCCTAGCGGGAGGCGACGAGGAGGGGACGCCCGATCTGGGGGCGGGCGACGCGCCATCAGGTAAGCCAGCCGCGCCGGCGTGCAGGCGGGGGTGTCTTCCTCGCTCGCGGGCAGATGGCGTGGGTCACCGCTCGGGGAGGGCGCGGGAACCCTCACACCGCCACGGGCTTCCCCGGCCTAGCCCGGCCCGGCGTTCCCGTCTGCATGCCGGGGTGTGGGGCTGAGGCTGGAGGGCGGCGGCGCCTCCGGGGCGCACCGCAGGCTCTGCAGCTCGCGCCGGGGCCTCGGCGGGATCGTGTCCCCCGTGCCCCCGCTAGTCTCGTGCCTGGGCGGCCAGCAGCCTCCAGCCCCTCGGGCCCGGGCGCTCGGCTCCACTTCCGCGTGTGCCCGCCGGGCCGGAGCGCCTGGGCCGCGCTGGCCGGATCAGCCCCCTCCCGACCTGGCCCGGGGAGGCGGAGAGGGCGCGGCCGGGGGCGGAGGCAGCGCCGGAGGGTCGGGTTACCTCGGCCCCGCCTGACCCGAGTGACATCCCCGCGCGCCTCGCCTCGCCGCGCCGCGCCGCGCCGCCAGCCCAGGCCCGAGAGTCCGATTCCCGGGGAGGCCGGCTCCGCCCTGGCTCGGAGGAACCTGCGCCCCTGCCCCGCGGTTGACGATCCATCTCAGGTGTGTGCTTCCCGGGCGAACCCCCTTCTCAGCCCCGGGGCTCTGGGGGACGGGGGACGTGGTCCTTCTCTGAGCCCCGGTGGCTACCCTGTGGGGCTGTGGGGGCGGGAAATTGGAGGAAAGGGTTAGAATTCACAATTTGTTCCCATCACCGCCGATGAACACAGTGGTTCTTATTCAAGCTCCTTTCTGGAGGGGACTTTGGGTGTAATGTATTAGCAGTGCACTTTACAGTTCGGTGGCGTTTGTAATCTGCGGGAAACTTTATGCAAACTTTTCCCCTGCTAATGTGGCTCCTTGGAGAAGGCTTGTTGCTCCCTTCTGAAGGGGAGGGAGGCTTCTTTGAGAAACCCAGCTGCCTGGGTGTGACGATTCTCAGAGCTCATGAGGGTGGACACCGAGGAGCTGTTTTAACAGCCTCCACACTTCTCCAAGTCACCGCTTCTATGCAAGAGTGCGGTGGCAGGAAGGCACAGCCGGGTGAACGAAGTTGAGTACTGCGCCTAGGAGATAGACAGAAGGGCTGTCTCTGGTCTGTGGACCATTTCCTGCCCCGTGCAGACTCTCCTGGAACAGGCTTCCTCCAGAGCTCCACAGGAGTTTCCACACAACTTCTTACAGACACTTGGTGACGGTGGCATCCCAAATGACACAGCACATAGATCACAGGAGACAGCCACCGAAACCAGTAGCTGCTCATTGAGAAAAGGAAGTTCTTTGCTTAAAACACAACTTAGAATTTTGCATGTGTTCCAAGTTTAAGACGTGGAGTTTCTTTTTGGAGAGTGGAGAGTAATGGCTGTAGACACACTGGGACCACGTGCTTCTGTGTAGTGACTGATGACCGAATCCAGGAGTTCTCACTGGCCATATGAGACCTGGATGCCATTGCCCAGCGGCCGTGCTGGGCATGTTGAAACCTCCCTCCTAGGGGAGTTATGTCACTTACCACACTTCCTGGATTGTAGCAATTCCACTCTTTTCTAACCAATTTGGCAGTAACTCAGTGGATAATAGATAAGAGATAAGAAAGACTGTGTTTGAGCATCCACATTTTTGGAGTGCCTCATTCTGATAGTTCCCCTAAAGAGATTCTAGAAGGCATTGAGGCCCTCGGATTTGTAACAAGGTGCAATTGCTTGGTTCCGTAATTCAGTAATGAATAGAGGGGCATATACTACTGTCGACTGTCAATGGGTTTTATGCCCTATGCCCTTCTACTCTGTTCTTGTACATCTTTTTTCTTTTTTCTTTTTTTCCCCTGGGGTAGGGTCTCACTCTAGCCCAGGCTGACCTAGAAATCACTGTTGTCACAGGCTGGCTTCTGCCTCCCAAGGGCTGGGATTATAGGTGTGGTGATGCATACCACACCCAGTTTGTACATCTTTAATCTCATTGATACTTAAAAAGATTTGTTGACTGCGAAACCTATGAACCCAGGTTCCATTCCCTGGGACCCATGTAAACCAGATGCACATGGTGGCACATGTGTCTGGAGTTTATTTGCAGTGACTAGAGGCCCTGGTGTACTCATTCCCTCACACCTGGCTGCCTGTTTTTTTTTTTTCTCTCTCTTTCATAAATAAGTGAAAAAAAAAGATTTGGTGGTCACTGTACATAACACGGTAATGTTGGCAAACTGCTAACTGACATTACCCTGTTTGGATATTGGTCTCCATCTCTAGGATATAAGTTTTTGTGAGAGCAGGGTTGGAGTGTCTGACACACTCCAAACCTCTACTTCATTGGTGACTGGCTTATACTAAGCACTCATTACCTATTTTCTCTATGAGTGACTAAATTGAACAGACTCACTGAGTCTAAGAGATTGAAGGCTTTGGCCTTAGGTATTGTATTTAACCTCACTAAATCTCAGTTATAACTCATGTAAAATCAGTAGTAATCTGTCTGGGAGATGGTAGACTCCAAAGGTTAGCTTCTTCCTCTTTGTATTTTCTTTTCATATTGAAAAAGGAAAAATTGAACAAAGAGTACAGTTAGCTAGATAATTTAGCTCTTCGGTATCCAGTATGAATTATCCAGCATTCTCCCACCTTTAAATTAAAAAAAAAATTATGTAATTTATTAGCTTTTTCAGGTCTGGTTAAGCTTAGAACCAGTTACAGTAATTTTTTTTTTTTTTTTTGGTGTGTGTATTTTTTCTAGGTAGGGTCTTACTCTAACCTACCTTCTACTGTCCTAATACCTAAATACTGAGTCAAAAGGGGAAAACACTTGTGCAGAAATTTAGAAACAGCTGGTAATAGTGATGTCATTTTATGAGTCTTCAGGACAACTGAAGTCATTTGGCTACAGTATAATGTTGAAGTGTTTTCATAAGACTTAACTAAAATTTTACTGTAACCTGCTGGCTATGGTGATACATACCTGTAATCCCAGCACTCAGAAGGCCCATGTAGGTGGATCATTGTGAGTTCAAGGCCAGCCTGAGACTACACAGTGAGTTTTAGGTTAGTCAGTCTGAGTTAGAGCGAGACCCTACTTAGAAAAACTGAAACAAAACCAAAACAATAATAATAAATAAATAATAAAAAAAATTAAAACTAGAAGCTGGGTGTAGTGAGGTACACCTGTTAACCTTAGGGCAGTCTAAGGCAGGAGGATTCAAAGTTCAAGGCCAGTCTGGGATACATAGCAAGGTCTTGTCACAAAACAAACTAAAACCAATACACACACACACACACACACACACACACACACACACTCATTCCTGTTTTTGACTTCTGGTGCTTCTGGGGCTTGAATTCCTTTTTGTATATCTAGGACTTTTTTTTTTTTTTTTTTTGAGGTAGGGTTTCACTCTAGCCAAGGCTGACCTGGAATTCATTATGCGCCACCAAGCCTGGCCTGGCTATCTAGGACTCTTAAGTGGGCCCTAGATGGCTTCAGGCATGGGAGTTCATTGCCTGAGAACATTGCTGACTTGACTCTGAGCCCTACCTCTTGATTTTCCCTGGGGAGAAAGGGACTAGACTCTGTCAGTCACAAACAGCCAGTGATTCTATCCCGCATGCCATTTTGTAAAGTGGAGCCTTCACAAAACCCTAAGTTTTGGCATTTGGAAAACCGTTGAGTTTGGGTACACATGTTGATTCTGGAAGGGTGGCAAGTGTAGAGAGAAGGAAACTCCTTGCTCCTGTTCCCAAGCTGACTATTTACTTCTTTATCTCCCTGTTTGTGTTCTTTATATATTGCTTTACAATAAACCTGCAAAGACATTTCCCTGAGTTCTGTGAGTTACTATTGCTCTGAATCTGAGGAGAAAGTTGTGGGACTCTCCCTTGGCAGTCAAGTTGGACAGAAGTGTCACTACTCTGAAGTACATTTGGTCGGGGGCAGTATTGTGGTATTGAACCTCTAGGGTCTGTGCTAACACGTGCAGTGCTATAATTTGAATGAAATTATAGGACTCTTTGTATTTAGAACCGTTGTGAATAAAGAAACAGTTTTCTTATACATAGCATTTTAAGACAGTATATGAAGCATCACTTTTATTTTTATGAGGTAGGGTCTTGCTCTAGCTCAGGCTGACCAGGAACTTGTGTGGTCCTCCTACCTCTGCCTTCTGAGTGCTGGGATTAAAGGCTTGAGCCACCTTGCTGGCATGATTTATTTTTCAACAGTAAGATCCTATAACAATGTGAGTACATTTTGAATAATGGCTTTAAGCTTTGTATTCTTCAGATAGGGATTTTTTTTTTTTGAATGCCTTTATCTTTCCTTGCCAATTGTAATTGTGTAAAGGTTTTAATGTGGAGGAAAAATCTCACAAATTAACAGGGAAATCAGTTTTTGAAAATGAAGCATATTGGAGCTGGTACTGTCAAACTAGATTGCCTCTGAGTTCAGTTTGGTGACAAGCTGTAGTAATTCCTTTATACTGGCATGTGATCACTACTAACACCAAGTAGAAATTTCAGATGTTTACAATACAGCTATTAGGAAGAAAAGTTTATATGTAATGTAAATCGTTTTAGAAAATTTCAGCCACAATTTTATGCCATTAAGCTGGGCATGGAACACACCTGTCAAGAGGATCAGGATTTAGGGAGTTTGAGGCCAGCCTGGAGTATGTGAAATCCTGTCTCAAAAGAATTCCAAAGAACCGGTGGGCGTGGTTACATATGCCTTTAATCCCAGCAATTTCAAGATGTTCGAGATCACTGTGAAGGGCTACAGAGTGAATTCCAGGTTAACCTATGCTAGAATGAGACCCTTCCTCAAAAAAATCAAGCAAACAACTCAAAACCAAGATTTTATGCCATTATTATATCACTATAACTCGACTTCTAAATGTAATTTAAAAGTGACAAAAATAGTACAGTTCAGGTTCTCAAAATTATTTCCCTTTGATTTCAACTGAACAAAGAAAGGATGTTTTGTTTCACTGCAGTAAGTCATGTCAGAATGGCTTTGATCTTGCCCCTCTCTGCTCCACCCTTCCTTGGGTCCCTCTGTTCTCTGGGATCAAGTTCTGAGTCTTTGTCGTGGAGTTTGTGGACTTCTTTATGTCCTTTGTATTTCTTTCCCAGTCTTCTTGAGGATCCAGGCAAGTTGGAGTAACTGGAATTCTCTAGATCTGCCTTATTTCTACAGTGACCTTATGCCACTGCTCTTCCTTCTGAAAGCCTCACCTGTTTGAAGGCCATGCCATCAGCTTTTACCTCATGAGGTTTTCACTCTCTGTCCTAGTGAGAACTGTTTCATATGTTTCCTAAACTGTTAACTGTTCTTTTGAAGCACTTTCGGGTCCCTTATGTATGCCTGTGTACTGAAAACCTGAGCCTTTTCCTTTCATAACAGAACATGGCCTGAGTCTTACATGATTTTACAGACCCCATGTGCCTACCTCGTCTGAGCATGTGAGTAAATAATTGCTGAATGCATGATTCTATCCTAAATTACTCACCTCTTAACTACTCAAGAAATAAGTAATAGGCTTGGGTGTAATTGGGTAGTGGATTACATATGCCAGATATATTTATGTCAGATAATTAGTTCAACTAAGCCTTTTGTCTGTGTCTCTTTTTTTCAGTATGCATTAAGAAGGGTTTAAAATTTTTATTTTAAATTTTTTGAAGTAGGGTCTACTCTATCCAAGTCTCAACTGGAACTCACAGTGATCCTACCTGTGCCTCCCAAGTGCTGGGATTAAATGTTTGTGCCACTGTGCCTGCCTGCATTGGGCAGTTTTAACATTTAGAAGATATTTGGGAAGAAATACGGAAATTACTTCAAGTGAACCACTGTTAGAAAAGGAATCTCTGAAATCAGTGGAGTAATTTACGAACCAGGAAGTCACATGATATCCATTCCTATTTGGGCAACTGGGGCTCCATTCTCTTCATTAATTTCTTCCTTCTTCATCTACTTGCCTAATGTTATTTTTTATGAGAGAACCGTAGCTGGGCTTAGTGGTGTAACATGTGTTATCCAAGTAATTAAGAGGATAGGAGACAGAGACGGGAGGATCACAGAGTTTGAGGCCACCTTGGGCTATTTAGTGTGGCCTAACCCCCCCCCCCCCACACACACACAAAGAGAGGGGGGCGGAGAGAAAGAACAGAATCTGGTAGATTTATAAAGTGATTGATAGCATCTTCTCATCTTAGGGACCATATATGTAAGCTAGGTCAAAAGAGACTGGGGGGTTGGAGGGATAGCTCAGCAGTTAAGGTGCTTGCCTGAGAAGCCTAAGGACTTAGGTTTGATTCACCAGTATGCATGTAAAGCCAGAAAATGCACAAGGTGGCACATGCATCTGGGGTTTGTTTGCAGTAGCTAGAAGCCCTGGTGTACCCATTCTCTGTCTCTCTACCTCTTTCTCTCAAATAAATAACAGAGACTGGGGAGTAGCTGCCATTCTGAGCATCCCAGATGTACGGAGTTACTAGAGTGGCTTTCGTTACCCTCTGCAACACTGTACAATGACGTGGCTAGACTGAGGGGATTTTGTGTCTATCAAGAACATGAAGGATGGCTTAGCAGTTAAGGTGATTGCTTGCAAAGCCAAAGGACCCATGTTTGATCCATGTAAGCCAGATGTAGTAAGTGGTCCATGCATCTGGCGTTTGTTTGCAGTGGTTGGAGACCCTGGTACACCCATTCTCTCTCCCTCTCTCTCTCTCTCTCTGCCGCTTCCTCTCTTAAATAAATAAATACTAAACATGAAGGAACTGGGTATGGTGGAACATACTCTTAATCCCAGCACTCAGAGTGCAGAGGTAGGAAGAGCACTATGAGTTTGAGAACAGACTGGGACTACAGAATGAGTTCTAGGTCAGCCTGGGCTAGAGTAAGATACTGCCTCAACCCCCCTCTCCCCCTCCAAAACAAGGGAAAACATATGAAGGAGGTTATTATTCTTATCCTGCCTAAGAGGAAGCTGGTCTTGGCCTGTGGGTTCTGTTACCTCTGCTCTGGCCTAACTTTTCCTCTTACCGTGTGGAGTTGGTTTTTTTTTTTTCTCTAAGCCTCTCCAGATGTAGCATTCTATTCTCATCCAGAGACATGTGCCCTACGTCTTTCTTTTTTTTTTTTTAAATTTTTTTAAAATTTATTTATTTGAGAGCGACAGACACAGAGAGAAAGACAGATAGAGGGAGAGAGAGAGAATGGGCGCGCCAGGGCTTCCAGCCTCTGCAAACGAACTCCAGACGCGTGCGCCCCCTTGTGCATCTGGCTAACGTGGGACCTGGGGAACCGAGCCTTGAACCGGGGTCCTTAGGCTTCATAGGCAAGCGCTTAACCGCTAAGCCATCTCTCCAGCCCCCCTACGTCTTTCTTTAGGCTTATGTTTATAGGGTCCATTATAAAACAACAGCAACAACAACAACAACAACAACATGTTTTCAAGCTGGAGAGATGCCTTAGTGGTTAAGGCAGTTGCTTACAAAGCCAAAGGACCCAGGTTTGATTTCCCAGGACCCACTTAAGCCAGATGCACAAGGTGGCTTATGCATCTGGAGTTAATTTGCAGTGGCTGGAGGTCTTTGCATACCCATTCTCTCTTTCTCAATTAAGTTAATAAAAATAAGATATTAGGGCCGGAGAGATGGCTTAGTGGTTAAGGCACTTGCCTGCTAACCCTAAGGACCCAGGTTCAATTCCCCAGGACTCACATAAGTCAGATGCACAATGTGGCATATGCATCTGGAGTTTGTTTGCAGTGGCTAGAAGCCACTGCTCAGTCTCTCTATCTGCCTCTTTCCAAAACAAATAAATAACATATTTAAAAATATTTAAAGAAAACCCCATTTTCACTTTTTTCTTTCAGGATGTTTGCTAGTATCTTGTCTCCAATCCCAGTTCTCTACTGAGTAGCTGGGTTACTTATCTAAAATAAAAAACAAATATATAATATTTTGTTCTGTTGGACTTTTGAGAACATGTCTCACTAGATAGCTCAGGCTGACTGTCCTGCTGGGATCATAGGTGTGTGGCACTATCCTCTGCCAGATTCATTGAATTTATTTTTGATACATGATATTTCATTCAGTTAGTAGTCTGATCACACATGGTCCAAGAACATTCAAATAATACATCTAATATAATCAGATGTTAAAGATTGGTCTTCAAGCAGTGTAGCCAACAATGTCATGCTTGTCTGTGATCTCATTAGTATAAAACCAAATCCACACTTCAGTGACCACCAAACCATAGCTTCCTTAACTGTAAGATGTTTGAAGCTATCAGTCTGAGCACTCTGGATAATTATTATTATTTAAAAATATTTATTTGAAAGAGAGAGAAAGTGGCAAATAGAGAGAGTGGGTATGTCAGGGCCTCTAGCTACTGCAAATGAACTCCAGATGCATGCGCTACCTTGTGTATCTGGTGTTATGTGGTTACTGGGGATTATGTTTTTATCAAGCTCTAAATAGCTGTAGAGTTCTCAGCAGGGATTGGAGGAACCAGCTCAACCTTGGTGTACTGCCCACATGTGGCTTCCAGTGAGTCACAGCAGAGCCTTTGCTCTAGGGTGGAGCAAGCTGTCTTGGTTGAATGTCCTTGTAGAATTTTAATTAGGAAGGAACTTAGAGACTTCATCCAACTGTACTTTTTAATTAGAAGTAAAAATAATATGCCAGGAGTGGTGTTGATGCCTTTAATCCGAGCACTTGGGAGGCAGAGGTAGGAGGATCACCATGAGTTTGAGGCCAGCCTGGGACTACAGAGTATGGCCCAGGTTGGAAGTGAGTGTTACAGTGTGACCTGGGCCAGAGTGAAACCCTGCCTTGAAAAATCTTTCCCCCACCCAGATAATAATAATAATAATAATAATAATAATAATAATAATAATAGCCATTTTCTAGTCACAGTGATAAGCACTTTGTACATGTTGTTAACATGCATCAGGAGTGACTCCTCTCATATCAGTGAGCAGGCAGAAGTCCACAGAAGTTCAGTGACTCATTCAGACACTATAGATATTTTCCAGAATGACAGAAACTTCATGAAATCTATGTCAGGAAGTAATTAAATGAAGAGATAATCCTTTTGTTCCTCCCTTTCTTCCTCCTTTGCTTCCTTCCTTCCTCTTTTCTTTTCAGATAGAGTCTTACTGTATTGCCCAAGCTAGCCTTGAACTCTCCATCCTCCTGCCTTAATCTCCTTAATGCTTAGATACAAGGATCAAGCACCATGCCCAGCTTCCTTACTCCTATTTCTGTAGTGTGTTTCCTGATTTTTGCTACTTTGGAATCTACTATTTGCTTTTATTTAAAAAATATGCATTTTACTAGAGAGAGAGAGACAGAGAGAGAGAGAGAGAGAGAGAGAGAGAGAGAGAGAGACAGACAGAGAGAGAGAGAGAGGGGCAGAGAGAGTGAGTATGAGCATTCCAGGGCTTCCTGCCACTGCAAATGAATGTCCAGATGTATGCACCACTTGGTGCATCTGGTTTTATGTGTGTACTAGGGAAATGAATACAGGTATCAGGCTTTGTAAGCAAGTGCCTTTAACTGCTGAGCCGTCTCCCCAGCCTCATTTTTTTTTTTTTTCCTTTTTTTGGCAGGGTTTCACTCTAGCCCAGGCTGACCTGAAATTGCTACGTAGTCTCAGGGTGGCTTCAAAATCATGGTGACCCTCCTACCTCTGCCTCCCGAGTGCTGGGACTAAAGGCATGCACCACCACTTTTCATGCTTTTCTCCTAGTTCATTCATTGACTTTATTACTTTTGGAAATCTGATCTTAATCTCAGATGAATCTTTTTCTGCTGTTATGATTACTGGCTGGCAAGTTAATGGGATCATAGTCTTTGAAATTTCCATATTTTGCTCAGCTCTTCCTTTATGAAATCAGATTTTCAGCAGGCTCCTATGGCAGCTGGCACCATTTTGGATTATTGCTTGTGGCTTCTTTGCAGGTTTTTCCCTTGGCATTGGAGCTTCCAGGCTTTTCCCACCATTCCCAGTCTTCTTTCTGCAGATGCTTACTGACCAGCTTTATCCATATCCAGGGTTTGGGTGATTTCCAAATCAATATCACCCACCAGACCTCTAGGGAATTGAGAGCTCAGAGTCAGTGGATATTCCACTTGGATACTCCACAGTTAAGACAGGACGACAAGACTTTCCTTCTTCCTTATTTTCTTTGTCATGTCTCATTGTGACACACCACAATCTTTTCTCTTTACCACTTATATCAATATCATCCATCTAGTCATTAAGTTTATTAGTTACCTGATATATGTTGGTTATTTTTCCCCAAATTAAGACTACAGTGGTTTACAAGTCAGTTTTTCATTCAGTTTTTTACCTGAGTCTGGTGGCTAATGACTGTAATTACAACACTTGGGAGACTGAGGCAAGATGATTACTAGAGTTTGAGGCCAGCCTGTATTATGTAGTAAGTCCAGGACAGGCTGGACTAGAGTGATAACTCTATCTCAGAAAGGTTTTTTTTTTTTGGTTACTCCCTTCTAAAAAGAAAAACAAAATAAAGTTAAGCTGAATTTTCCATTCCTTATGTCTTAAGAAGTTAGGTTTTGTTGGTTGGGTTGAGCTTTGGGAGGGCCACAAATTATTAAAAGATATTTTCCTCCTGCCAAGAATAAATTCCAATAGTGCTCCTATTGAGAATGCTGCTATCAGAGTTTACTCTGGTTTCTGAAAGCAGGCAAGATTATGGGAGATAGGGGAACAGTAGTAAAAGCAGGACTTTGGTTAAGGGACTACTTGCTCTAGACTGAGCAACTGAGAATTATGAGGACAAGCATTGTGTGAAAGATAGACAGAAGTGAACAGACTTGGGATATGGTTTTGAAATGGTTTGGTTACTGAATTTAAGGATAGGTTGGAAATCTAGAGGAAAGAGGAATCAAAATAAAAGCTCACTGTACTAATTTACTTGAGCAAATTGACCAGTTGAAGTCAGGTTTCCTGTGTTGGTGGTACTACGTTGAGATGCTCACTAGATATCTCTTTGGAGGTCTCATACTGTGGATGAATGAGACATTTTGGCTGAGGATACAGAGTTAGCAATTATTTACATAAAGATTTGGTACTGCATGGACTTTCCAATATAGAATGTATAGATAGGAAAGGGATAATGACCAACTGTCATGTTGAAGATGAGTTTCCAGCAGATAGGAAGGAAGCCAGGAAATATCTCTGGATCTAAGAGCTCAGAATGTTTTCAAACAGAGATAGTTCCCTGTGTCAGTTATAAAGACTGCATTTGGTGAAATGAGTTCTGTTTGACTATTTGACTAGAGGAGAGGCTGGAACAAAAGTTTGTTGCACTAAGTTGTGGAATTGGAGACATTATTTTCAGAAAACTCAGGGAGTTTGTTGTGAAGAGGAAAAGAAATAGCTCTTAGAGTGGGATGTTATTCAGGGAGGGCCAGTTAGAACCAGAAGATAATAGAATGAGTTTCTAGGCTAATAGAATGATACTGAGAGCAGTATTGATGATAGCAAGAGAGAATGATGAACAGCTGTGAGAGCAAAATTTCTGGAGAGCCAGAAAGGGAGCACTGACATACAGTGACCAAAAGCAAAACAAAAGCGGATGTTTTGGGAGCCAAATAGTGCCAGCATGTTGGAATGAAAGTGCCAAATAGGAAGATAAGCTGGAAAAAAGAGAAGGCATTCATAGTCTAGGGTGCTTGGAGATGCAGACTGATCACAATTCTCCAGAGGTTATGAGAATGAGAATGGATGACTAAGTGAGGTAGAATCCACGTAAAGATCATCGGAGATCAGGCGGTTGAGGAATTGGAGCCTCCAGATAAACACAGAAGGTAAAACACAGTGAGAATGAAGGCAGGCATGAGTGGAGAGGGAAGAGCGAGGTGCTAAAGTCATCAGTGAAGGAGAAGAAGATGTATAGATGATTGCAAATAGGTGGTAAAGTTTACTACTATGAACTTCAAAATAAATAATTTATTTATTGAGACTGTGTGTTTCTATGTAGCCCAGGCTTGGAATATAAAATTCTCTGACTTCAGCTTTCTTTGTCCTGTGACATATACTAGGTAAGATACTTCAAAGAGGATAGAGGACTATGTAAGGTGGACAATTCCTGTAATTCCAGCATGTGGGAGACAGAGGCAGGATAATCAGGAGATCAAGGTCAGCTTTAGTTACATAGTGAGTGGGAGGCCAGGCTGGGCTTCATGAGCCCTGTCTCAAAATAAACAATCAAACAAACAAACAAAACCCAACAACAACAAAACAAAAACATAAACCAAAAGAAAAGAAAAAAGGAAGAGAATAGAGAAAGAATTAGAAGGTGAACTGGAAAGAAACTTAGTCCACTTTCAGATTGGGAGATTTTAGAACATGAGTAAGGTTGTTACTAAAAGTATTTAACAACGCAGTGACATGGCAACTCACAGGTGCAGGGTCCTCACATCACATGATCGTAGGAGGAATCCAGAAAGGGGGCCAGTTGTCAGAACTGGTTCAGAGTTATTTTTCTTCCCTCCCTCCCACCATTCCTTTCTTTTCTTTTTTTTTTTTTTTTTTTGGTTTTTCAAGGTAGGGTCTCCAGCTCAGGCTGGCCTTGGGGTGGCCTCAAACTCATGGTGATCCTCCTGCCTCTGCCTCCTGAGTGCTGGGATTAAAGGCATGCACCACCATGCCTGGCTTTGGTTCAGAATTATTTTGATAATTTAGCAACTGATACAACTATTGGCAGAAATTAGACACAAATGTGAGAATTAAAACAACATTCGCTTGATGGGTTGCTAGAGAAACAGTTGTAGTTAGGGTTCAGCTTTCAAAATTCTGGTTAAATCTTACTTTTTTCATATTTTGGAGGTCTGTCTTGGTGAGAGGAATATTGAGAGAGGAGAACGTAATTGAATTTGCATGGGACAGATTTTGGGTTTGAGTGGGCGGATGTGGCAGTTGTGTGAAGGTGACACATTGGGTAGACGGGCCTTCTGACGCCTGAGTAGAGGATCATGGCGCATGCTGAGGTTCGTCTAGGTGGAGCTCTGCAAGAAACTGTGTGCGGACTGTGCGGCACTTCCTATTGAGGTAGGGGCCCCAAGTGTGCAAGAGCTTTCTCAGAGGGTTTGGAGCCCCTGGAGTGTTGAGGTCTCATTGGGAGATGCTCTTGGAGGCCAAAACATGAAGTGCTCTTCATGTTAAGTTTTTAACTCCCAATGGGGATTCTTTTTCCTTGTGGGAATTGTAGAGCCAGTAACAACACTAAGCATCAACTAAAGAGTTTTATTCTTGGTCAAGAACTGGAAAGGTAGAAAATGAACTTCCCAGCCCCGGAGAGGTTATAGATATAGATTAAAAGAAGTGATGGGGAGGGACAGGCTATTAAGAAAGAGGAATTTCTTTCATCTCTTTTCTGGGAATGAGAATTTGGGTACTGACTCTTCCCTTCTTTTTTTTTTTGTTTTTTTTTGTTTTTTTGAGGGTGGGTCTCACTTTAGCCCAGGTTGACCTGGAATTCACTAGTTTACTACATATTCTCACAGTTATACTATCTCTGCCTCCCCAGCTTCTTTTCCCTTCTTTTATAGTTCTTTCTTGTGGCTACCATGGTAACTGCCAAAACATGGAGGGTGTGTCATTTAGTGTGGAGCTGGGGCTATATTGAAGTTACAGGTTATGTGGGGGGGGGGGTCATTCTAGCAGCCATCTTAGAGTCAGTTGGTGTTGGCCAGCTAACTTGAAGATAGGCTTCTGGCCTGTAGGCATCTAGTGACAAGATTATGGTTGGTTATGAGTTAAACTCTGTCTCAGGGTGACATTGGGGCCTCTGGTGAACCAGGATAGTGTCCTGACTGTTGAAGGAGAAGCCGTCAGTTTGGCAGAAGCCAAGAACTGCTGCTTCTGGGAACAATCATCTTAGCATCTTCCCTCCACACTAGATTTGACCTCTTCTATCTTGTGCTTGTTGTAGTGTGGACCCATAGGAATGTGGATGATGACTAGGTCTAGTATCTTCTGTAGATTGACTAGAACAGTCCTAAAACAGCCGCAGCCAACTACTAGATTTTGAAAGTCTCCCTAGGTCACCCTGCTCACCTGGGAAATGTCCAAATTCCTTTGAATTCCAATGGATCTTGTGTGTGAGATCTAACAGGTTACCTTACCTTGTTCATTCCTTTTCCTCTCTTCCTCAGTTTTATGTCTGCTGATTACTGCCCAGGTGACTAAACTGAATTTCTACCCCATCCTAATCTTGCATACCTTTGAGGACAGGATGCCTGCAGGCCAGAAGTCTGTCTTCTGGTAGCCTGGCCAACACTGGTCCTGTGGATCCCAGACTACCTCTGACTTCATAATAATCCCCTCTGTCCTCTAAATGCTGCTTCTTTCAGTGCTAGGACTGGTGACAGTTGACATAGTGGCCACTGGAAGTACCATAAAAGGAGTATAAAAAGATGGTGCCTGAACTCCACAAGAATGGCATCTACTCCCAGGAAAGGTGTGATTATTCCATCCTTTATTACCTGTTCCCAACCCCTCATACCCTCATTTCTTTTACCTGGTATCCATAAGCACTGGACCCCAGTGGCTGAGTTGATTTGTATTTGTATGTTTGTATCTCCTATTTCTTCTTCTTCTTCTTTTTTTTTTTTGGTTTTTTGAGGTAGTGTCTCACTCTAATCCAGGCTGACCTGGAATTAACTCTATCATCTCAGGGTGGCCTGGAACTCATGGCAGTCTTCCTACCTCTGCCTCCCGAGTGCTGGGATTAAAGGTGTGCGCCGCCACGCCCAGCTTGTATCTCCTATTTCTGTTTGTTCCTTTTTTCTTTCTTTCTTTTCTTTTCTTTTTGGTGTTTCAAGGTATGGTCTCTGCACTGTAGCCCACCCTGACCTGGAAATCACTCTGTAGTCTTAGGCTGGCCTTAAACTCACAGCAATCCTCCTAACTGGGCCTCTTGAGTGCTGAGATTAAAGGCATGTGCTACCACACCCTGATTAGGCTTTTATTCTTCATCAAAAACAGAAATAGACTGACATAAAAGTCTACTTCATTGTTCCATCGGTGCTCAGTTGGTGGAGTATTGTTACTAGTTAGTTGTACAGTTTCCTTCCATGCAGAGAAAGGACCCACTTGGGGGTCAACACTGGTAGCATTACTACCCTGAGCTTTATTCAGACCACAGTGGCACACTCTTGTGCCCTGCAGAAATGCTGTTCGCAGACCATGCCATCCTTACTCACAGTCACTTTGGACCCAGTGGACCTTTAACAGTAGAGTTAAATATTGCTTTCTCTACAAACTGCCCTGTAGATGTTCCCTGCCTCCTCTTCCCTGAAAGGATAATGGTTCCCTTAGCCTCTTATCTGAGTCTTGTTTGTGTCACTGTATTTCTTTTAGAATCTCCTTTTCCAAACAATAATATCCTTCAAGGCAGAATCCGTAAGTTATTCACTCAAAGACTTAATATAGCAGAGGTGCTTAATAAATGTTTGTTAAATGGATGAAAATACAAGTGGAGGAAATTTTCTGATAAAGTAGAGGAGGAGTGCAGACAATATTTGGTCTCCGTGGTGAAAGTGATTATGATGGAAAGCCATCTTGGTCCTGGGCTCCTTTTTCTTTTTCTTTTTTTTGAGGTAGAGTCTTGCTTTAGCCTAGGCTGAACTGGAATTCACTCTGTAGTCTCAGGCTGGCCTCAGACTTACGGCAGTCCTCCTACCTGTGCCTCCTTCGTGCTGGGTTTAAAGGTATGCACCACCACGCCCAGCCCTTTCTTTTTTTACTCTTACCAGAGTTGTAGCTTGTGCTGTGGTGTTTGTAATTATTAACTTCTTTGGTGATATGATCAAAGACAAAGCTGGTGGTTTTCTGATGTATTTAAGTATAATTGATTGGGCTTTTTCTATGGTCTACTGACTTGCAGGTTGTCGTGTGGAGCCTTCTGGAACCTTGGTTAAAAATCCACTTCCTAAAAAAAAAATCACTTCCTTTCAGGTCTCATCAAATGTTAGTTTCTAGGATCCTGCATGTTGATAATTAATTCTACATTGGAGGCATGAGATAATATATATAAGATATCAGCTATAGAAATTTAGAATGAGGGGCATGAGTCAGTGTGAAATGAGGCAAGAGGAGTGAGTCACAGGTGAATAGGGAGTGGTGGTATGGGGAGGACAAGTGTGGGTCAGGGCTGGCTTAGGAGTTTAAGAGGAGTAGAGGAGATGATGTGGCATGGGTGGCAGAACTTTGGAGGTCACAGTGGACTGCTGGCCTGTGGTTAGCAGGATCTGAATGAAAAGATCCATTTTGTTGCTTTCAGATGGGCTCATAGACACTCGTGCCTAAATTTTTGCTGTCAGGTCATAGTGCATATTTTCATGTCCTGAGATTAGAGTATCATCTTGGAAGGGACACATTCTTAAGAAACACATTGATTTCTTCACAAAAATTAAATTATAAAGTGGGCTGTTTGGGTGGCATTTGGGTTTTGTAGTAGGTTTTTTTTTTTTTTTTTTTTGTCTTTTGGTAAAGAGAGATGATGTCCAGACCCAGAAAGCCACTCACCAGTTTGTCTGAACTGAAAATAAGTCCCAAGAAGTACTGTTCCAAGGAGAAGATGAAAATCCACATTTATGGGGCACAATTGTCCTAGTGGCTTGGGTTAATTCAGGCCACAAACCTTTGATCAAGCTTTTTACAGGGAATTCTTGTAATCCGTGTCCACTAACAGCCACTGGACTCCACGTGATTGGAGCCTGACCTGAATGGAAAGTCAGCTCCCTGTTCTGACTTCTGCAACAGGTAACCTGTGGCCCAGATCTGCAGTAGGTACTAGGTTTTTGTTGGGATTTGTAATACACTCCACAAATAACTATGTATTCTGTTTGAGGAAGTGTTTATTTTGGAGAGAGATGGCAGAGAAAGCCTGTCTCCTGATTGATTGGGAAAGTGATGGGATTTATCCCCCTGCCCCCAACCTGTGACTGTTACATGCACAAGTCCATGGCGGGCCAAAGCCGGCTCGTAGCCTGTACAGGTGGGCTGCTCTTACTCTTACTCTAACCAGAGTCTTTCCCAGCAGCCAGTTCTACTTTGTGAGTGTGGATAATGTGAAAGGGTCAGCGCTCACTGTAGGTGTTAACAGTGTGGAAGTCCTTGATAGCAGGTGATTTTTCTTCTGTACTTACATTATCTCAAATTCTGTATAACTTTTGATACAGATGAGATTTTGTAGATAAGGAAACTAAAAATCCTAGTCATCCACCTTGTAAGAGGCTGAGTTTCAGTGGGAATCTGATACACAGTGAACGTTCCCAGTGGATGTGCTGAAGGTGACACTGGTGTCATTTGAATAGGCCAAGGACAGCACCTGTGACTAGCAGGAAACATGGCTGTACCTGGAGAAGGGGCTGTGCCCTGCACACAAATAATGGCTTGTTACTGGGAGGAGAGCATGGGAAGGCGGAGGCTGCTCTAGGAGAGGCTGTACATTCTTTGGGTATCTGCGCTTTCTCTGGGGCTGGTACAGCGCACAGGCCCTTGGGTGGAATCCTGACTGAAGAGTTTCTAGACTTAGGGGTTGGGCATTGGAAATTTTGAGAAAGTATGATCTTTCGCAGGAACTGGCTTGGTCATATTTAGTTCCTATATATGTAATGTATAGTAACTAAAATTGTAGCACTGGCTTAGGTACAGTAACTCAGGTTTAAATAGTTCCTGTGCCAGATGTGCAAGACATTCATCCTTGTTATGGTGGAGGCTGACCAGCAGCCAATTCTGCCTGCAAATGTGCATGATGTGAAAGGGTCAGAGCTCACTGTAGGTGCTCAGTCATCTTATGTATGAACAGTGGGAGTCCTTGATAGCAGGTGCTTTTGAGAATCAGGTAGATGTGTTCTTGAGAACAAGGTCGATCTTTCTGTGACTATTTTTTTTTTTTTTTTTTTTGCTGTTGCTCCAACAGTCTGAGTAAATTGCAAAGGCACACTCTTTTTTTTTTTTTTTTCTATATGGTTCTTTTCCTTTTACTTTTTACTGAGAAAAATTGTATAACAGGAGGATTATGAAAGTAACAGTCAGGTGATGTGGGTTTAGTCCAGTGCCTGCTATCAGTCTCCATGCTACTCTTAGCTAACATTTTCATTCCTCATACATTCACTTTTTATGACAATAATACCACCTTAACTGCTGGCCATCTCTCCAGTGCTACCTACATTATTTCCTGCATGCTCATTACTCAGTCTCTACTCTGAAGAAATTTAAGCAATAGATTCTAGAATGCCTTACGTATGATTGTCCATGTTTCTAGAACTGTCTTAAAAAATAATTTATTTAGGCTGGAGAAATTTATTTGGGTCTGCAAAGCCTAACTGCCTGGGGTTTGGTTCCCTAGTACCCATGTAAAAGCCAGATGCACAAAGTGGCACATCCATCTGGAATTTGTTTGTTGTAGCCTCTCTCTCTCTCTCTTTCTATTTGTAAATAAATAAAGAAATTTATTTTTTAAAAAAGTGTGTCTATATGTAGGAGTGCCAGGGCCTCTTGCCTCTGTAAATGGACTCCAGACACATGCACCCTTTTTGTGACTGATTTTCAAAAGATACTGGGGAATTGAACCCTGGTTAGCAGGCTTTGCAAGCAAGTACCCTTGGCCACTAAGCTGAGAAAAGCTGAGAAAATCCTAGAACTTTTTTACTATGATATTTAGAAAAATGTTATTAAAAAGTTGCCTTTTCAGTCAGAGTGAGGTGGGGATGCTGACAGCAGCTTTCTTTTACATGGTGAGTGAGCTGATCATTGCATTGGGTGGGAAATGGCAGGAGGTGCAGAGAGCAGGGCTGTGGGGTCCACAGTACACAGGTAGGCAGGATCTAATCTTCTCTGTGAGGAGTCAGGTCTAGAGAAGTCATGTGGCTTTGTTTAGGCAGAGGCTGTCATAGGTAGAGTAGTACCTGAGTTCATAATCTCTAGAGAGCATAGTCTGAAAACCACCCATGTTGCAGGCAGCTGCCAAGCTGATGGCCCAGGGAGTAGGCAGAAGTGCACTGGGTGAGGTCAGGCCTGAAGGTCACTATGTTGATATTGGAACCTGGAGTTTTGACAGGAGCCCTATTAGGAATGCCATTTTGCCAGCCACTTCCTCCTGACTGCCTCATGGTTGAGAGCAGGGACTCCAGCGATGGGCTGCATTTTTTGGATTAACTTTTGAGTTTCCTTTAACATTATCTCAGAATTTCTGGCTGAGCAGAGGTTGTTGAGTCTAAATTGCTAATGTTCTCTGCTGATTTCCATCCATGGTGCGATTTGACTGACAACAGAGCAAGCCTTCACCCACTGGGGTCTGGGAATTGCATCCGCTCAGTCGAAGTGCTTCTTGAGCTGAAATTGAAATACAGGGCCCTTTAATTTCCACTGTGAAGCCAGTGCCCAGGCGATTGACTTCTGCTCTTCAGTGTCCCACAGGGGAACATTATGAAACAAAATGGGGATAGGCTAGGCACCCTCGTCAAGATTCAAATCCATAAGTACAAGCGGCTGTAGTTAATCTTCTAGTGTTTTTTACTCCCGCACCTATTCAATCTATACTCAGCTGGTTTCACACAGCAACTTAGCCTCCCTGCTAGGGGTTGGTGGGGGAATATTCTAGGTTCCTCTCCCTGTTGAGATGTGTTCTTTTAAAGTATGGGTCTTTTGTTATAATGAGTAGTGTGTGGGTAGTGGGTAGGGAGGGGTGCGAAGTCACCTGCAAACATCCCCAGCCCTAGGGGCAACGAATGGACAAAGGCTTCCTCTGTGGGCATTGGAGAGGCTCTCTCTGTTCTTCATACCAGCCTGTCACACTGGAGGAGAGGGAGACATCCTTCAAGTATGAGTTCATGAGGATGTATATTCAAGATTATCCTTAAAATGTTTGTTTGCCCACTGTAAATCCTATTTTGATTGTGGTTAGCATTTTTAACTTTCTCATGCAGTTTCTCATTCCTGGTCTCCCCAGATTATGTCCTTTCGTCTCATACTTTCTTTTTATTTGAGAGAGATAAAGAGGGAGAGAGAGAGGGAGGGGGGGGGAGGGAGGGAGGGAGGGAGAGAGAGAGAATATGAATGGGCATTCCAGAGCCTCCATCCACAGCACATGAATTCCAGACACATGCAGCACCTTGTACATCTGGCTTTACTTGGGGATTCCAACTCAGGTTGTTAGGCTTTCCAAGCAAGCTCCTTAACCACTAAGCCATCTCTCCAGCCTCAGTTTCACACTTCATATATTCATGAAGGTGGCTAGTGGTGTCCTGATGAATGAACAACTGCTTTTACTCTTTCTTTCTTTTCCTCTTCCAGCACTGGATGTCAAATCCAGGAACTTGCATGCTGAGCAAGAGCTCTACACCCCAGCCTATTATTTCCCTTGCAACACTAATTCTATCAGATCTTTGTATACTGAAAAGCCTTCATTGATTGACTTCCTGTCTCTTATGAGAATGAAAGCCTTGGTAGAAAGAGGTCATGTGTGACTTGGCACCTTCTGCCTTTCTGACCTTGGCTGGAGCCTACTTCCAATGTTCCTTACTCTGCTGTAGTGACAGTGGCCTGTCCATTTACTAAAGAGGGGCCCCTGCACATGCTTGCCTGATCTTTGCTTCCCTGGTTTCTCCTGAGGCCTTTCCTCAGAGCTTCCAGCTGCTTCCTGCTCTGCCCATTGATTGTTCCCAAGTCACCTCTAGGAATATTTTATCTAAAATAGAACCCAGCTCCTCCCAGTTACTCTAACCTGTTACTCATTTTTATTTTTTAAAATAATTATTTATTTGAGAGATGGAGAATGAAAAAGGCAGATATATATATATATATATATATATATATATATATATATATATAGAGAGAGAGAGAGAGAGAGAGAGAGAGAGAGAGAGAGGCAATAGGGACACCAGGGCACCTAGCTACTGCAAAAGAACTCAAGACCCATGCATCACCTTGTGCATCTGGTTCTCTTTCTTTATTTATTTATAAATATAAATAAAATATTTTAAAACAAACAAACAAACATACAAACAACCATCCAAAGCTGGTCATGCTGGTGCATGACTTTAATCCGAGCACTCAGAGGGCCAAGGTAGAAAAATCTCTGTGAGTTTGAGGGCAATCTGACTGTGTAGTGAATTCCAGATCAGCCTGGACTAGGACAAGACCCTACCTCCAAAAAACAACCAAATAAATATAAAAAGCAAACAAAACTCCCCTATAGGGCTGGAGAGATGGCTTAGCACTTAAGGAACTTGCCTGGGAAGCCTAAGGACTCAGGTTCGATTCCTCAGGTCCCACATAAGCCAAATGCATATGGTTGTGCATGTATCTGGAGTTTGTTTGCAGTGGCTACAGGCCTTGGTGTGTCCATACTCACTCTCTATATCTCTCCCTCTCTTTGTCTGAAATAAATAAAAATAAAAAATAAATGAAAATAGATCTTAAAAAAAGAAGAAGCAGAGGTAATCTGTAAAGGGTTGAACCTTTCAAAAAATAAGCAAAAACCAAACAAACTCATATAGCGGAGTTTATGAGTTTGTATGATAATTAATTATAGCACAATAATGTCAGTTAATTTATTTACACTTGAATATGTATTACAGTATAAATATATATTTTATATACAAATATATGATATATATGTATTGTATCTATAGTTGTGTGAATACAGCTGTATTACAATAATGCTGCACAAATGTTTATTGCTAAGACACGACTGAGAGCTATAATAATAATAATAATCAAGAAATATGCTAGAGTATATCAGTTACTCTGTTTCCTTGTGATAGAAGAGATCCCCAGGAAGCAAGGCCACATTTTACACTATGTGCTTTTTAAAAAAATTCTGTATTATACCCCAATTTATGTTTAAATTAATTTCTTTCTTTCTTCTTCTTCTTCTTTTTTTTTTGGTTTTTGAGGTAGGGTCTCACTCTATTACAGGCTAACCTGGAATTAACTCTGTAGTTTCAGGGTGGCCTTGAACTCACAGTGATCCTCCTACCTCTGCCTCCTGAGTGCTGGGACTAAAGGCGTGCGCCACCACACCCGGCTTAAATTAGTTTCTTTATAATCCAGTAATGTACATATGTAAACTTGGATGTACAATGAATACATGCAAAGAGAATCTGAAATGTTCCAGAATCAAGATAATACTAAGTGGTCATAGTCTTTAAAAAAAAATATCCAACCCTTCAGGAAATAAGCATCAGAAAATGGGAGACTGAAGTAGTTCTTAGTGCTAATGATAGTCCTATCCCAAAGTATATGAAAACAATATGAAAGAATCCAAATTCACTAGTCCTTTTACTCTCCCTCCAAACTGGCAAATGGAATGTTTTCTTTTACCTTGGTAAAAGTAATGAGCAATGCTGTCACCTTGGCTGAGGCTAGGAATGATGCTTGTACTTATAATACCAGCACTCTGGAGGCTGAGGCAAGAGTATCGTCACAAAGGCCGCCTTAGCTAGGACACCCTGAGCTACAGAGTGACACATGGCCTCTCAGAGAACAAAACAAAACACAAACCTTGGCTGAAACAGTATTGGTCACAAGATCTTATATCTCCCACTTGACTCCCCCCAATATTGAATGTGGCATCTTCTCAAATTCTTTCCTTTTAAGATTTTTCTTTGTCTTCTTTTTGACTGACACACATCCTAAGTGGAAAACATTCAAGTATCAGAGTGGAAGCAAGTCTAGTAGAGTAGGCCTGACACACCATGTGCCAACACAGCAGCAGAGCTCTAAATTTACATACCTTTAGAGGGCGAAGGGTTCTGCTCAAAAGTCTAAAGCTATCCTTGATTTAAAACAAAACAAAGCCAGGCATGGTGATGCACGCCTTTAATCCCAGCACTCGGGAGGCAGAGGTAGGAGGATCACTGTGAGTTCGAGGCCACCCTGGGACTCCATAGTGAATTCCAGGTCAGCCTGAGCTAGAGTGAGACCCTACCTCGATAAACCAAACCAAACCAAACCAAACCAAAAAATAGTTAAAGACCCTCTATATATCCTTCCAATTCTCAAGTGCCAGATTAAAAATAAAACCCCAGGGGGTATTCCTGGAAGGAAAATTTGGAGAGACTTGCCTGTAAATTCATTTTCTTCCATTGACTTGCTTTGTGATTTCAATTAATTTATTTGAATTAGCCGAGTCTTTAAATTTATTTGAGAGAGAAGGAGAAGGACAGAGCATTAGAGTGGCAGGGCCTCTTGCCACTGCAAACGAACCCCAGGCACATTGGCTATTTCGTGCATCTAGCATTTTGTGGGTACTGGTAAATTGAACCCAGGCATTGTAAACTTTGCAGTCCAGTGCCTTTTACTGTTGAGTAATCTCTCTAGCCCACGTTTGTTGATTCTTGTTCTACAGATAAATGCAGTTCTTGAAAATGAGAAGGCTATTGTAACTAACCTCAAATCTCTATTATTTTATTTTTCTTCATTCAGTGGGGGTAGAGAGAAATTTCATGTGTGAAAGATAGTGTTATGTTTGGATTTTTTTAAATTTTTACCTTGGGAGGCAGGGTCTCACTCTAGCCCAGGCTGACCTGGAACGTACTCTGTAGCCCAGGCTGACTGGAAACTCATGGTGTTCGTATTTCAGCCCCCCAAGTCCTGGAATTAAAGGTGTGAGCCACCACACCTGTTTTTAAATTCATTTTAAAAGCAAAATTAATGCATATTCTTTTTTTGTTTTTTTGAGGTAGGGTCTCACTGTAGCCCAGGCTGACCTGGAATTCACTCTGTAGTCTCAGGGGGGCCTTGAACTCTTGGTGATCCTCCTGCCTCTGCCTCCTCAGTGGTGGCATTAAAGGCGCACGCCACCACTCCCGGTTGCATATTCTTTATTGTCCTAAAATTGTAATTTAGTGTAACCTTGAGAAGGCAAAATAATCCTTACCTATAACAACCTAGACCATGGTGTTGTGGTTTGAATGTCCCCTGCAGGCTTACTTTGATCACTTGGTTCCCAGCTGCAACTATCCTGTGGGAGGCTGTGGAACCTTTGTGGCCTGCTAAGTAAACAGTATTAGTGACAAAGAACCCATGGAAATTAACTACAGGAGGAAAAATTTATTTCGGCTCCTGGTTTCTGAGGCTTCCGTCCATGGACATTTGGCCATATTGCTCTGGGCCTGTGGCGGAGCAGGACATCATGGCAGAAGTACCTGGCAAAGGAAGCCAGATGGTATCATGGGGGCTAGGAAGCAAGAGAGACAGGAAGAGGCTGGAGCTCTACTGTGTCCTTAGATAGCATGCATGAATCCAGTGATCTGACTTTCTTCCACTAAAACTCACCTCTTGAGGTTCCACCACCTTCAAATAGTTCCACACACCAGTGATGAAGGCTTTAGCACGCTTGCTTCTAGGTGGCATTGAAGACTCAAACCATAGCCGAGTATGGTGGCACCTCCTTTAATTTCAGTACTTCAGAGACGGCTTTAGGAGGGTGACTGTATGTTTGATGCCCATCTGGGCTACAGAGTGAGTTTCAGGTTAGCCTAGCTTAGAGTGAGACACTGCTTCAAAAACAAAAACCAACCAACCAACCAAACAAATAAACAGAACCCTTAAAAATGAATTGAAACTGAAAAACAAATTTACTGACATTAACTAACTATAGTTCTTTATGATTTTTTAATAGCAATTCTATGGAAAGCATGTAAACTATTTTATTATGAATTAAATTATGATCATTTGCATTTAATGAATATCAATCTATTAGATAAGATGGGCTTCACTGATTTTTTTTTTTTTCCTCCTCTTACAGTGGACTTCATGAAAATAAGAAAAAAATGTCAAATTTATAACTGTAGAAATGGAACAAATTTGCTAGCATATCATACCTTGAAAACAGGATACATTTTGCAAAGAATTGGATCTTAAATAATAAATGGCTATAAGTGTGAGCATGTGTCCATGTCTTATAGATCTCTTCCCTTTTAATACATTTTCATTTTAGAGGACTTGGAAATAAATGCTTGGTTAATGGTTATGGAATTGTTTACTAAGTTTAAAAAGTTGCATATCAAAATGCTTCATGCAATGATGTTTTAGGCAATTTTTTTTTTCCTAAGTAGAGACTGAAATTAACTCATATTTTTTCCTGTAACTTTTTATTTCAAGGCAAAGTCTCACTGTAGCCCAGGCTGACCTATAATTCACTCTGTCGTTTCAGGCTAGCCTTGAACTCACAGGGAGGCATGCCCCACCATGGCCTACTTCCCTTTATTTTTTGTGACTTTTACTTACACTGTTTGGACTCTGGCTTGAACTATGAAGCCAGCTAGCCACTTCTTTTTGCCAGCCCCTCCTCCTGTCAGGCTCTGGGTCCTGTCCTCCTTTGAGTCTGCAGAGTGGCTGTCAGTCATCCATAGCTGTGGCCTGGCTCCTCAAATGATACAACTCACTTAACGGTGCCCACAGGGACTTGTAGAAGCTTTTCCTAAGTACCTTCTGGCTTGAGAGTATAATTTGGTATAAATACAATGTTTATTTTCTTTCTTATGTTCTTTGTTTTCTGATTTTTGTTCCTCTTTTATTTCTTTATTAATCTCTCTGTTTTAAGACTTTTCCATTTTTTGAAGATGCATTTTCCTGGGTAGGGGACTCGATGTAGAAGACTTTGCTTTTCCTGGAAGCAGCCTCGCCATCGGGGAGGGTGTGGCAGTCAGGACCCAATTCAGGTTGGGTGCTTACCAGCCATGTGGGAGCGAGCGGAAGTTTTCAACACCTGGGATCTGAGGATATGTAATTTCAGGAAAATCCTTTTCTCAGTGCCTTCTCAGAGGCTGTTCTTTACAATTACAGGTTGTTGTTGGTTTTGAGCACGTGCTCATCATCACAGCACTTAGGAGATAGAGGCTTGAAGAGTTCAAGCCAGCCTTGGCTACATTTAATAAGTACTTGGCCAGTTTAGGTTACCTGACACCTGGTCTTTGTGTGTATGTGTTTTTCCCAAGGTATAGTATTGCTGTAGCCCAGGGTGACCTGGAATTCACTATGTGAATCAGGGTGCTCTTGAACTCAACAGAAATCCTCCTATCTCTGCCTCCCCAGTGCTGAGATTAAAGGTGTGTGCCACCATGCCCAGCTAAGACCTAGTCTTTTATTTTTATTTTTTATTTATTTGAGAGAGAAAGGGAGAGAGGGAGGGGCGGGGGAAGAATGGGTGCACCAGGGCCTCTAGCCGCTGTAAATGAGCTTCAAACGCATGCACCCCCTTGTGCATCTGGCTAACGTGGGTCCTGGGGAATCGAGCCTTGAACCGGGGTCCTTAGGCTTCACAGGCAAGCGCTTAACTGCTAAGCCATCTCTCCAGCCCTAAAACCTAGTCTTAAAACAATTACAGTAACCACAAACAAACAGAAAAACAAAATGAAGCCACTCAAAATATCCCAAACAACAACAAACCCCTAAATACAACATATCTAATTTAAGTACCAGAAGTCCTGTCTGGTATATTTAGTATAGGCTGTTGGTTAGAAAGATGTCTTTAGCTTCCTTTATTTTCTTTCATTCTGCTGTGGACTTACTGTGACTTTCTATGATTAGACACCTTGGGTAGGATTTCCTCTAAGGAGATCTTGCATTTTTTTTTAAATTAAAATTACTTGCAAAGAAAGAAAGGGGGGGGCAGGGAAATAACACGAATGGGTACACCAGGTCCTCTAGCCACTGCAAATGAACTCCAGATGCATGCATGTGCCACCTTGTGCATCTGGCTTTCTGTGGGCACTAGGGAATCAAACCCTGAACGTAAGTCTTTGCAGGCAAGCATCTTAACCGCTGAGCCATCGCTCCAGCCGAGATCTTGCATTTCTATTTGTAATTCATGTACTGTTCTCTTAAAAGTCACTGAATCATGAGCTGGGCGTGTGATGCACACCTTTAATCCCAGCACTTGGGAAGCAGAAGTAGGAGAATCATTGAGTTTGAGGCCACCCTGAGACTACATAGAGAATTCCAGGTCAGTCGGAGCTAAAGTGAGACACTACCTTGTAAAACCCCCCAAAAAGTCACTGAATCAGGCTGGAGAGATAGCTTAGTGGTTAAGGCGCTTGCTTGCAAAGCCAAAGGACCTCAGTTCGATTCCCCAGGAGGCACGTAAACCAGATGGATAAGGTGGGGCTTGCATCTGGAGTTCGTTTGCAGTGGCTTGAGGCCCTGACGCACTCATTCTCTTTCTCTCCCTCTCTCTGTCTCTCCCTATTTGTCTCTCTCAAGTAAATAAAAAATAAAATATCAAAAAGAAGTCACTGAATCTGTATGTGGGTGAACCTCGTGGTGTGGCCCCTGCATTGTGCTTTCCATGGGTGTGACAGTGAGACAGTGACTCGATAGATGAGGAGGTGGTTTTCCATGCTAACTAACCTGCAAGGTGCGGGGCTGCACCACTGCAGTAACGAGGCTTTGTGCTACCTTTTCATGGTAGGCTCACTCTGTAAAGTGCTTAGTGAGGGAGTAGCACATGCAGCCTCTAGACCACATTGAGGAGATTTTATTTTGTGTTTGCAAAGCTTTGCACATCGGGTTTTTCAGTGTAGATAAATAGAAGAGCACAGAACATTTCTCTATGTTGATGTTGAACCCATGTACCAAGGACAGCAAGCCTGGTGTTGGAGTCTCTCTCGCCAGACAGGCACTCTATCCCTTAGTCTTGCTGCTCATCCCCTGGCTTCCACCTTCCCAGGGCTGGAGTGGTAGGCCTTGGCCACCACACTCAGCTGGCAGTGATCTTTGAGCTGGACTTTTTCCTCCCAGTGGTCACTCCTGTGAGGGATGCTTGCTCTTGTTCTGGCATAATGATCATGAGCCTGAGAGGCTCACATGTTTTTCTCCGGTTAATGCAGAGCATGACAATTAGGGAGGTCATTGCAGATCACTGGAATGCCTGTATAAAAGAGGCCTGAAGGACAGGAGAGTTTTGTAAACTGGATCCTGGGCTTCTGTCACAGAGGGGTGGTAAATCTTCTGGCATGATGTCTTGCTTATGTTAAATTTGCATGTTAGTAAGAAAGACTACTGAGAGAGAAGGTGAGGAGAAGACCGGAGAGGAATGCCAGCACTCTGGAGAACCTAGGGTGCCGGAAGTGTTTTTTTTTTTTTTTTTTTTTTTTATAGTAGTTGTTCCTGAAGGGATTTTCTATATTTTTCAATATGTTGTAATTACTTGCTTTTTATTTTATTTTATTTTATTTTATTTTATTTATTTGAGAGAGAGAGGGAGGGAGGGAGGGAGAGACTGGGCATGCTAGGGCCTTCAGCATGTGCAAAGGAGCTTCAGATGCATATGCCACCTTGTGCATCTGGCTTACGTGGGTCCTGGGGAATCAAACCTGGGTCCTTTGGCTTTGCAGGCTGGCTAATGCCTTAACCACTAAGCAATCCCTCCAGCCCTTACTTGCTTTTAAAAGTCTGAAATTCATGATTAAGTTATTCAGGTATGTGATTTAGCTGGAAGAGAGGCCTAGGAGGAGGCAGCCTGGGAGCCCTCAATGACTGGTCAAGACATTTCCCCTCTGGTCACTGTATCTATCGTGGGTCCTCAGAGAACAGCTAAGCTTCAGGTGAGCCAGGCAGGTTGCAGCAGTGAGCTGGAAACACATCTCGAGAAGTGGCAAATCCAGTTTTCCTTTGTGAGCGCTGAAGGGCTTGTCACTGAGTAGCAGTTATTTCTGTCAGTTCTTGGCTGGCATCCCAAACCACACCTGTAGTTGATGACTTATTTCTCTCTCTCTCTGTTTTAAGTTTAGGTATACAAAGACAACTGTCTGCAGTTTTCTTATGTAGGTGTTGTGTCAAGATCTCAAATTTCCATAATTCCAAACAGAGTTCTTTTCCCCTCTTAAACCTTTTTGTCTTTCTGGGTCTGAACATTGTACATACAGTTGGGGCGGCCCCCGGGTACCCAGGCTCACACAACTTGTGATGTTGTCGCCGTCCATGTCCTTCTGTCATCACTTGCCAGGTCCTCTCTTGGCCTCTGCTTGAGAAATGAAGGATGCCTGCAAAGCACTGATGGCTGCATTCTCATGTTCAGGTCTGCTCTAACCTGCCTATGTCATCTCACACTGAACTATTTCATTGCTGTTTGGTCTGTCTTTCTCATAAGCTGTCAACACAGAAGTCTTTAGAAACCTTGGGACAAAGCATGTGTTTCTTTCCTGTATAGCTTCTACACCTTGTTCACAACATGGAAATATCTACCTCATACATCCTGTCCATCTCTCTTCTCAGGAATTTTTTTCACAACCTGATTTGCAATTGGACACCATCTACAGCCAGATCAGATAACTTTTTTCTTTTTTTATTAATTTTTATTAGCATTTTCCATGATTATAAAAAAATATCCCATGGTAATTCCCTCCCCCCCCACATCAGATAACTTTTTTTTTTAATTTTTTTGTTTAATTTATTTCTTCTTTTTTTTTAACATTATTTTTTTTTAAATTTTTATTTATTTATTTATTTGAGAGCGACAGACACAGAGAGAAAGACAGATGGAGAGAGAGAGAGAGAATGGGTGCGCCAGGGCTTCCAGCCTCTGCAAACGAACTCCAGACGCGTGCGCCCCCTTGTGCATCTGGCTAACGTGGGACCTGGGGAACCAAGCCTCGAACCGGGGTCCTTAGGCTTCACAGGCAAGCGCCCAACCGCCAAGCCATCTCTCCAGCCCAATTTATTTCTTCTTAACAACTTCCATGATTGTAAACAATATCCCATGGCAAGAAGCTTCATTTTTTATGGTATTTTTACTAGTTTGTTTATATTTAATTTAAACATGTGTGCACACACACAACCTAATTTACAGTGTGCCTTGCATATGCCAGGCAAGTAAGTGCTTACACTGATCTTTATCTCCAGACCAATTCTTTTGTGTATTTTCCAATTTTTAGAACTTAAGACTGCAATACTATTTGCTAGTTGGAGGCTATCTACATGTAAGATTTTTTTATATTATTTATTTATTTGAGAGCTACAGACACAGAGAGAAAGACACATAGAGGGACAGAGAGAGAATGGGCGCGCCAGGGCTTCCAGCCACTGCAAACGAACTCCAGACGCATGCGCCCCCTTGTGCATCTGGCTAACGTGGGACCTGGGGAACCGAGCCTCGAACCGGGGTCCTTAGGCTTCACAGGCAAGCGCTTAATCGCTAAGCCATCTCTCCAGCCCGTAAGATTATTTTTTAACAATTCCATCCTTGTGGGATATTTAAGTTATGCTATATACATATTTATCGTTATTTTTCAGTGCAATCACTCCACCAGTGAGCTATATACCTAGTCCCAGAAGATATGTCAATATATTTTTTGTGGATTTTTTTTTGGAGGTAAGAATCTCATAGCAGGTTGTGGTGGTGAACACCTTTAATCCCAGCATATGATAGGCCGAAGTAGTAGGATCACTGTGAGTTCAAGGCCAGCCTATAACCACATAGTGAATTCCAGGTCAGCCTGGGCTAGAGTGAGACCCTACCCTGAAAAATCAGATAACTTTTTGATGTCTTGGGAATGTTACCATGATGTTCTCTCTTCTCCAAATAGTCATACTTTTAAATAAATAAATAAATAAATATATATATATATATATATTTTTTTTTTGTTTGTTTGTTTTTGTTTTTATTTTTTTGTGGGAGGTAGGGTCTCACTCTAATCCAGGCTGACCTGGAATTCACTATGTTGTCTCAGGGTGGCCTCCAACTCACAGCGATCCTCCTACCTCTGTCTCCTGAGTGCTGGGATTAAAGGTGTGTGCCACCATGCCTAGCTACCAAATAAGCATACTTTATCCTTTATTTACATCTTTTTCTGCTTATTCATTTTTTAAGGGTTTAATTGTTTATTAGTGCACATGTGTTATGGGTATGTGCACACCATGGTGCATGTGCAGAGGTCAGGAAACAACCTTGAAGTGTCTGTGCTTAATATGGAAATTTGGAGGTGTCTCTATATGAATGTTAAGTTCTGTTGTTATCCTGATGGGATTAGGAATCCACAGACATTCCTCTTGGGTGGGTTTCTAATATTGCTTCCAGGAAGGATTGACTGAAGGAGTAAGTTCTTCCCCAGGGGGAGCCCTACCCCCAGAGTGGGCAGCCCTCCTAGTGGTGGGCTGTATATAAGGAAGCCCTGAGAGGGGAGTCCCTTCCCATTGGCTGCCTGTGCTACTTGCAAGTACAGTGCATCTATTCTGTTTGGCATTGGAACCAAGTTGCCTCAACCTTCCCTTGCGGACTTAAGACCAGTGGCTCTCCAGGAAAACCTCCAGGCCTTCTATACTGGATTGGGATTGCGGAGGCATCCAGGCGTGTGGACTGAGCAGCAACTGGTTCCTTAACCCTCAAGCCTGAAGACTGCTATTGTTGGACTGTGCTGAAAGCTAATCCAATAAGTTCCCTTTAAAAAATGTTTTATTTATTTATTTGCAAGCAGAGAAAGGAAGTCAGAAGAGAGATAGACAGAGAGAATGGGCACACCAGGGCTTCCAGCCGCTGCAGACAAACTCTAGAAGCATGTGCCACTTTGTATATGTGACTTTATGTGAGTTCTGGGGAATTGAACCTGGGTTGTTAGGCTTTTAAGGTAAGCGCCTTAACTGCTGAACCACCAGCCCAAATTCCATTTTTAATACAATTCGATCAGTTCTGTTCCTCTTAGAGAACCCAGATTAATACATTTGCCAGTGCACCAGTATATGCCAACATACGAATCATTTGGAGTTATGCCAATGTACCAGTATGTGCCAGCACACTGATAAATTTGGGGTATTCCCAGATTCTTGTCTTATGAATAAAAAAAAAAATCCACAGACCAGAGGATAAGGTTTCAATAGACTTTATTAGATTAAGAGAAGGAAAGAGGAGGAAGTACCAAGAGCTCCTGTCCTTGTGACTCAAATTGGGGTCACATATAGGTTCTGAATGGGCTAAGTTTAACTACAATGTCAGGATCAGATTTCAAACTTCCAGGAATCTTTAAAGTTTTATTTTACTTTTACTTTCTTCCCCCCCCCCCCCAAGGTAGGGTTTCATTCTAGCCCAGACTGACCTGGAAGTCACTATGTAGTCTCAGAGTAGTCTTGAACTCACAGTGATCCTCCTTCCTCTGCCGCCCAAGTGCTGGGAATAAAGGCATGCACCACCATACCCAGCTTTTATTTTACTTTTAATTTATTTATCTGAAGGAGAGGGAAAGTGGGCTTGCATGTAAATAATAAATAAAATTTTAGGGCTGGAGGGATGGCTTATAGGCTAAGGTACTTGCCTGTAAGGCCAAAGGACCCAGGTTTGACTTCCCAGAACCCACATAAGCCAGATGAACAAGGTGGTACATGCGACTGGAGTTTGTTTGCAATGGCAAGTCTCTGGTATGCCCTTTTGCTCCTTCCCTCTCTATCTCTAATAAATAAATAAATAGTAAAAAAAAAAATACCCAGCCAGGTATGGTGGCACACACCTTTAATCCTAGCACTTCGGAGGCAGGGAGGGGTAGGAGGACTGACATGAGTTCAAGGCCAGCCTGGTACTACATAGTGACTTCCACATAAGCCTGGGCTAGAGTGAGACCCTACCTCAAAAACAAAGAAACACACACACACACACACACACACACACACACACACACACTCCTGGTGGTGCATGCTCTCTTTTCTTTCCTCTCCCTTCCTCTCTTAAATAAATAAATAATATATAACAAATTTATAAAAACAACACAGAAACATGAAGAGGAGGAACAGGGAGGTGTGAGTAGAAAGACCCTTCTTTAAGAGCATCTTGGGTTTTGCAGGCCTTAGCTGCTGAGCAGTCTCTCCAGCCCTCTATTGACTTTTCTGTCCTGCCTCCCATTCTAAGTTCCTGGCTTCAATTTTTACTTAGAAACAGTCTTCTTTGTAACTATTGTGAAATATTTGTCTTTAAAAGGTAATATTAATGTAGGATTTGTATTTATTTGGTGTTAAATTTCTTTCTTTGAAAGTTGGAACAAGGCTGTTGTATCATCTGACAGAAGGTTACAGACTTTTAGAGAACCTGAACGCTGTGGAGGATTGTTTGCGAACAGGGCTTTTTCTGGGCGGTGGGGTGGGGAGGAGGAGGGAGTGAGGCAAGATAGAAAGGGGAATTTATGAGGGCATGAGAGAGGAAAGGAGCCCTTCAGAATCTGGTTGAATCTCCTTGCCAGCTAAGGAGAGGAATCCCAGCACAGTAACATTTGTGATAGTCTTTCTCCTCTGCCAGCTGTAAACCCCACAATTTTCTAGCAATCTCTGTAGAAACCCTCCTCATAGTAAAAACATATGCACTAACTCCCTTGTGCAACCCTCCTCCCACCTGGTTTTGCCCCATCTGATTGTAACACCTTACAAGGTATCGCCAGGGTCACCCTGTAATTTCACTTATCAAAGGGGGGGGGGAGAGGACGATATTTTAGCAATTTTTGTGATAACACTTGAGCACCACCCAAATTGTATAAAATACATGACTAATGACATGCTTATGGGTATGTTTTGTTCTCTTTTTTGAGGAGCCGAATTCCACACTTAGTTATGTCTTTTTGCGGTTTTCAACTTCTTTTCAAGTAGCCCACACCCTCCTTTGGGGTGTATCTTTCTGCTGCAGTTGCATCCCTTCCTTTTAACTCTTGCTCTTGTATCTTTAAGGAATCTCTGCTTCATACTGGCCCATCCTGAAATTCTTCTGTGTGCTAAAGCAATGAATCCTGGGTTTGCGGAAGCCATGGGCTCTAAAGCTCTAAGGGAATTTCTCAAGCTGCTGAAGGTGAGAGCACGGAGCTGCTCTCTGGCCCTTCATTGACATTAGGAGCTGAAAGGTTGTGCAGAACCGCCTAGTGGCCCAGAGCCTAAATCTCGTGAAGGCTTTCTCCCTGGCCAGGAAGTTACCTCAGGGTAGTCCACACCTCCTCTGAACAATAGGTGTCTCTTCTGAAGTCAGATGTTACGAGACAAAATAAACTGGTATGTTTAAGGAAGTAAAGCAAATAGTCCATAAGTGCTAGTTGTTCTCATTTTGACATTTGTACAGAAACAAAGCTGATATAGTGCACACCCATTACACCCATTGGGCAATTGCCAAAGAGGTAGAGGCAGGACTCAGGAGGAGTTGAAAGCCGTCTTTGGTCTAAACCCCCCCCCCCCCCCCCCCCGAGGTAGGGTTGTGCTCTAGTCCAGACTGACCTGAAATTTACTTTGTAGTCTCAGCCTGGCCTCGAACTAACTGCGATCCTCCTACCTCTGCCTCCCAAGTGCTGGGATTGAAGGTGTACACCACTGCACCCAGTTTCTTTGGTCTATATCTTTAATCAGGCATGGGGGTTCATTCCTATAATCCCAACACTTAAGAGGCAGAGGTAGAAGGATTGCGGTGAGTTTGAGGCCAGCTTGACCTACAGATTAAGTTCCAGGTTAGCCTGGGCTATAGTGAGACCCTGATTCAAAAAAAGAATGGTCATTATAGAAAGTCAGGCAAAAGGAATTCTGTGCTTTTGTTTTTGGATGCCTTATGTGTGGTTTTTCCATTATAGTTATCCCAGTGATCTTGTGGAAGAATTTGATCATGTTAGACACTGTCAGTACAACTTATTTTATAAAGTTATATATAAAAAAGAAGAAACTCAACTATAGTGTATTCCCCGCCCCCAGGAAGTGTCTTGTTTTCTAGCCCAGGCTAATCTGGAATTCACTATGTAGTCTCAGGGTGGTCTTGAACTCACAGTGATCCTCCTCCCTTTGCCTCCTGAGTGCTGAGTGCTGGGATTAAAGGCGGCAACTATAGTGAATATTATTGGTAACTGACGATACAGGAATCCAATTTTTCATTAGTATCTGAGGCTTATTTTTATGTATTTATTTATTTATTTGAGAATGACAAAGAGAGAGAGGTGGAGAGAGAGAAAGAGAGAGGGGAGAGAAAATGGGTGCAGGGGTTCCAGCCACTGCCAATAAAATCTAGATGCATGTGCTACCTTGTGCATCTGTCTTATGTGGGTACTGGGGAATTGAGGCTTGATCCAGGGTCCTTAGGCTTCACAGGCAAGTGTTTAACTGCTAAACCATATGTCCAGCTTGTATTTGAGGCTTATTAAGAAAATACATGAACATATTCTCCTTTGCAAATTTTAGTCTTGGGCAAATTAAGTTGTAACAGTGTCCATAGGTGGATGGGAAATCCACACTTTTGGAAGAACTTTATTGGTTGACTGAACACCTGTGCTTGAGACATTTTCATTGACTGTTTATGTGATATCCCTCAGTTGTCCATAATGATGGGTGGTTTCCTTTGTGAGGTCATGAGTGACATTATCAGCAAGACAGAAGCAGTGATAGCCCACTTTAGTCAGCCAGCCACACCACACAACACTCGCATCCAATGGGCCACCAGGCTTCTGTCTACTGGGGCGGGTATGACTGTTCATCAGGTAAATAGAATTAGGACACTATTCTCTGTGTCCCGTGACCATGCTAGCCTTGTGTTATCTCTGGGCAGATACTGTGATAGGCACTCACATGGTCATCATTGGTGCTGCAACAAATGGCCATTTGCTATGATGAGGTTCTGACTACCAGAAGATGTGATGACGTTTTACATGGGGTTCACTGAAGATGAATGAATTCCGTAACCAGCATGCTAATATTGTGCAATCTTGGCAAAAGAGGATGGTTATGCAGAGGTAGGATAGTAAAGAAAAAGGCTCCAGCATCAAGAGTATTCATGAGAAATGTTTTCTTGGTGAGAGTCTTAATGCAAAAAGCCACGTTGCCTGGTGTGGTGGCACACACCTTTAATGTCAGCACTTGGGAGGCAGAGGTAGGAGGATAGGAGGATCACAATGAGACACAGTGGGACACAGTGAGATCCTACCTTGACCTTGAAAAACCAAAAAAAAAAAAAAAAAAAAAAAAGCCACGTTAGAATTTTGGGCCTTGTGATAAAGAAGATCAGAGGGGGAAAAAAAAATTAAAAATGCCAACTTCTTTTTTGTATATAATTTGTAGTATTCTAAAATGAGTTTTCTGTAGAATCTTAGTTACCAACTCTACTGAAATTCTTTAATTTAGGATACTATGATAGCAGATATACATCCAATATGGATCCACACAATATTCATTTTTCATATAATTTACATTGGGATCCTATTTTTTTTTCTGTTGTTGTATCCTTAGTTTAAACTATCTTTATCATTAGTATGTTCCTGAGTCATGACATATCAGCAGAGTTTAAGGTATGCTGTTCTGACAGAACTGATCACCACCCATGCAGGGAAATAGGTAGTGGCTTCCTTGTAAGAGGTGGGTGTGCCTCTACTTTGTGAGTGGAAAGAAAGTCCTTAGCAGGTCAGATTACTCACTCAAGTTTTTTTTTTTTTTTTTTTTTTTTTTTTTTTTTTGGTAGGGTTTCACTGTAGCTCAGGCTCTCCTGGAAATCACTATTTAGTCTCAGGATGGCAATCTTCCTACCTCTGCCTCCTGAGTGCTGGGATTAAAGGCATGCACCACCACACCCATCTCAAGTCATCTTTTTAAAGGAGATTAAACAGTGTTTTCTTCTTCTTCCTCCTCTTCTTCTTCTCCTCCTCCTTCTTCTTCCTTCTTCCTTCTTCCTCCTTCCTCCTCCTTCTTCTTCTTCATTTTTCCATGTAGGATCTTGCTCTAGCCCAGGCTGTCCTGGAATTCACTATGTAGTTTCAGAGTAGCATTGAACTCAAGATGATCCTCCTACCTCTGCTTCCCAAGTGCTGGGATTAAAGTGTGAGCCACCATGTCCAGCATCTTATATTTAACAGGATAAAAGTAGACAAGGGTTTTGGTGAAACTTTTATTTCTCCTTTTAAAACAATGTTTAAATTTTAAAAAATTTTTTCCAAGTAGGGTCTCTATCCCAGGCTGACTTAGAACTCACTCTGTAGTCCCAGGCTGCCCTCAAACTCACAGTGATCCTCCTACCTCTGCCTCCCTAGTGCTAGGATTAAAGGTATGCCACCATGTCTGGCTCTAATTTTTTCATAAAATTTTATTTATTTGCCATGGGGTGGGGAGAGGAAGAGACAGAGAGGGAGGGAGAGAGAGAAAGGTTGCACCAGGGCCACTAGCTATTGCAAATGAACTCCAGATGCATGTACTACTTTGTGCATCTGGCTTTACGTGGGTACTGGGGAATCCAGCTCTGGTTGTTAGGCATTGCAGGCAAGCACCTTAACCACTGAGCAATCTATCCAGCCCTTCCAAGTTTTTAAATTAAATTAAAATTTGCATGTGTGTGTTTGTGTGAGTGCACATGTACCACAATGCACTTGTGGAGGTCAGAGAACAGCTTTCACAAGGGTTCTTACCTTTCACCTCATTTGAGGTAGGTTCTTTCATTCATTTGTCCATTTGTGAGCTTCTGGGAAATTCTCCTGTCTCTACCTTCCTTCTTGCTGTAGGTGCGCATGGGTTAACAGAAGTCCACCACAGCTTCTGCGTTGCAAGTGAGCGGACTGGAGATCTGCACCCAGGTAGTCAGAATTGCACAGCAAACACTCTGTCCACTTAGCTCTCTCCTGAGCCTGGAATTTATATTTCTATGTTGCAGTGTTACTGGTTTCTGAAAAAGAACATATTCTCAAGTTCTTTTTTTTTTTTTTTAAATTTTTTTTATTTTTCGAGGTAGGGTCTCACTCTGGTTCAGGCTGACCTGGAATTAACTATGTAGTCTCAGAGTGGCCTTGACCTCTCAATGATTCTCCTACCTCTGCCTCCCAAGTACTGGCATGTACCACGCCCGGCTTCTCAAGTTCCTTAAAAAAAAGGTCCCACTAGCACCAAAGTAGAAAAGGAGGAGAAGGTGTCCGCAAGGTAGTGCTTTGTTTAGGAATGCTTTGTGAGCACAAGAGTGCTTGATCCCTGGAGAGGTTTCCCTTGAGACCTGGTGTGCTGGAGTAAGCCTTTGTTTTCTCCACGACAACTCTGTATGGAGGAAACCTTTGCCTATTTTTGTTTTTTGAAGTAGAGTTTCACTCTAGTCCAGGCTGATTCACTATGTAGTCTCAGGGTGGCCTGGAACTCATGGCGCCTCCTACCTCTGCTGGGATTAAAGGTGTGTGCTACTCCTGGCACCTTTGTCTTTCATTGTCTCTCTGTGTTAAACTTCGAATGAAAGAATTTACAGTGGCTAAGTTCTCCTTTGCTGAGGGATCCACTGTCTGCTGACTTCCTATCTGTAAGGTGTAGACTCACTCAGTGGCAAGTCAAAATGCGCTAGCTTTTAGCTTTCCCTGAGGACCTCATTAAAAAGGGAAAGAGTTCTGTCCCACAGTTTGAATTAAACACTTGCTCCAGAAGCTGAGGCAGGCCTAGGGTTCATCCCCATGAGTGACGCAAGGCTTCCATCACTCCGTGTGGAAGGAATTGAGCTGTTGAACAGACTTACTTGTATGGCTTTAGATACACAAATGATACTTTTTTCCAAGGCTCTCTTGACTTTACAGTGTTTAAATATTCTCAGTTATCTCTGAATTTGCATTTCTTTCTTTAATTCCTGTCAGATCTGAAAGTAAATTTTGCATAATCAATTCCTTTATCTAGGTTTCTGGGTTATTGCTTCAGAATGGTGGTAAACAAGTTGGCATATTGGAAACTTCCTCATCTCCTGTTTCATAATCCACACAGTCTCTTTACTATGCAATAAAGCCTAATGAACTTCTTGTTTTCTTTTAGGCTAAGCAATGGCATTTCAGAAGGCGGTGAAGGGGACTGTTCTTGTGGGAGGAGGAGCTCTCGCGACTGTCCTGGGCCTCTCCCAGTTTGCTCATTATAGAAGGAAGCAAGTAAGTGGGGGACATGTACTGACAGATATACAAGTAATGTGTCCACTTGGGTTTTCTTTCAAATTGTTCTTTAGGTTTTTCAGTTTGACTTGACTGATTCAGAGAGCTGCCTTACTAATAATCACTGAGAACTGTGTGTCCCTCATGTTTGAAAATGTGCGATTCTTTTACAAGAGCCCCACTTTGGGCTCTTTGGTTTCTAAAAGACTGCTTCATTTACAAGTGCCAGGGTTTGTTCATTTAACTTGTTTTGTCCAGTTCATTGGAATGGCTCGGTACCTTCTGTGTTCCCGCCAAGGTCATTCCATCAGAAGGCAGGCAGTTGAGAAAGGAAGAGGAAAAGAAAAGGCCAAACTCTGACTCTTAAGTTTTATTTATATTATTTTTGGTTTAGTTACTTATGTAGTACCTTATACAAAGTGAACATTTTAGTGGGAGAATACCAGGGCAATGGGATTGTTATGAAAATGCCAAAGAAACTGCTCCATTTTCCTTTTATTTTTTTCCCCTTTGTACCCCAGCCCTGCCTTCCCCTAGTTAAAAGTTAATGCCAGGAAATGGTCTTGTTGAAGAGTTTTGTTCTTTTCAGGTTGTCATGCTGGTAACTGCCTCTGTAGTTAGTTGGCTGTTTCTGTACTCACGTGTTGTTTGGGCAGCAGAGTGCTGCATTCCTGCCTCAGAGATGAAGGTGTGCACATCTGGCTGGCTGTCTCTCACTGGGTGACAAATCAACTATTGGTTTTCTAAATTGATTTCTTTCTTTTTTGTTTTTTTCTGCAGTAGGGTCTCACTCTAGCCCAGGTTGACATGGAATTCACTATGTAGTCTCAGACTGGTCTCAAACTCACAGCAGTCCTCTCCCCTGTGCTGGGATTAAAGGCATATGCCACCATACCTGGCCAGGGTAATTTTTTTTCTTATTGATTAACATATATGTATGTGTGTGTGTGTGTGTGTGTGTATATATATTCATTCGTTCGTTTGACAGAGCAAGTGGGAGGGGGAGAGAGAGAATGGGTGCACCAGGGCCTCCAGCCACTGCAAACGAATTTCGGATGCATGAGCCCCTTGCGCACTTGGCTAATGTGGGTCCTGGGGAATCGAACTTGGGTCCTTTGGCTTTGTAGACAAACAACTTAAGCACTAAGCCATCCCTTCAGCCTTTACTTATTTGTTTGGGAGGGAAGAAGGAAGGGAGACAAAGAGAGAGAATTGGTACAGAAGGACCTCTAGCTACTGTAAACAAACCCATACACATGCACCGTCTTGTGCATTTGGCTCTGTAGGTACTGGGGAATTGAACCTGGATCCTCAGGCTTTGTAGGCAAGTACCTTAACTACTGACATATCTCTCTAGTCCCATATATATATGTGTTTGTGTGTATATATATAGATTATATAAATATATACATATATAAATATATATATGTGTATATATATATACATATATAAGTATATATATGTGTGTGTATATATATTTTTTTTTAGTTTGGTTTTTCAAGATAGGGTCTTGTTCTAGCTCAGGCTGACCTGGAATTCACTATGTAGTCTCAGGGTGGCCTTGAACTTGTGATCCTCCTACCTCTGCCTCCCGAGGGCTGGGATTAAAGGCATGTGCCACCATGCCTGGCCAGTCATATATATATATATATATATATATATATATATATATATGTATATATATACATATATATATATATATATATATATATATATATATATGTATGTATGTATGTATGTATGTATATATACACACTTGTTTTTTCGAGGTAGGGTCTCACTCTGGTCCAGGGTGACCTGGAATTAACTATGTAGTCTCAGGGTGGCCTTGAACTCTTGATGATCCTCCTACCTCTGCCTCCCAAGTGCTGCGCCACCACATCTGGCTAGTCCTATATATTTTTTTCTCAATTTTTATTAACATTTTCCATGATGATAAAAAATATCCCATAGTAATATCCTCCCCCCCCAACCACTTTCCCCTTTGAAATTCCATTCTCCATCATATACCCTCCCCATCTCAATCAGTCTCTCTTTTATTTTGATGTCAAGATCTTTTCCTCTTCTTATGATGGTCTTGTGTAGGAAGTGTCAGGCACGGTGAGGTCATGTACTGTACTTGAGAGAAAGGGATTGTGGGCACACCAGGGCCTTCTGCCAATGTAAACAAATTCTAGATGCATACACCACTTTGTGAGTCTGGCTTTTCATGCTCTGGAGGGAGCACGTTGTACGGAGTCCTACCCTTCCTTTGGCTCTTACATTCTTTCCGCCACCTCTTCCGCATTAGACCCTGGGCCTTGGAAAGTGTGATCGAGATGTTACTCAGTACTCTAGTCACTTCTTTCTAGCACTATGATACCTTCTGAGTCATCCCAAGGTCACTGCCATCTGAAAAGAGAAGATTCTCTACCCAAAGTGAGAGTAGCGTTAATATAAGTGTATAAATATTAAGAGAAGTGTTTACTGGGCAGTTTGATAAGCATAGTATATACACTTATCCAGACATCAGCAGATGTTACACCCCTAGGGCTCATGACTATCCCTGTTTTAAGTTTTCAGTATCAGGCATGCATTCCCCCCCATGGAGTGGGCCTCCAGTCCAACTGGAGGGCAGTTGGTTTCCACCATGACAGACGTGCCACTATTGGACCCATTGGCTCATTTGGCCTGGCTGGCCAATTATAAGGCTTGCAGTGTCCACTGTTGAGTATCTTCACTGGTGGTATCTCTTTCTCCCATTGAACTACATGTAGAATGACTTCTTACAGCTGTCTGTCATCTGGTAGTCCTATATTTTTAAAGGTCATGTTTAAACCATGGATCTCCTTTTAAAATATTTATTTATTTATTTGCAAACACAGAGAAAAAGACAGCAAGGGAGAGAGACAAATAGAGAGAATGGGCACACACCAAGGCCTCCTGCAAGTGAACTCCAGATGCATGTACCATGGTGTATCTGGCATTACGTAGGTACTGGGGGAATCAAATGCAGGCTGTCAGGCATTGCAAGCAAATGCCTGAACTGCTCAACCATCTCTCCAGCCCTTTTTTTTTTTTTTTTGGAGGTAGAGTTTCACTGTAGCCTAGGCTGACCCAGAATTCACCATGTAGTGTCCGGGTGGCCTGAAACTCATAGATACCCTCCCACCTCTGCCTCTCAAGGGCTGGAATTAAAGGCATGCCACCATGCCCAGCTTGGATTTGTTCTTTTTGTCCCTTTTCTCCCTTCCCTCCCTTCTTTCTTTCCTTCCTTTCTGTTTTTTTTTTTTTTTTTTTGGTGGGGGGATAGGGTCTCACTGTAAGCCAGGCTGACCTGGAATTTACTAGACTCAGGGTGGCTTGGAACTCAAGGTGATGCTCCTACCTCTGACACCTGAGTGGTGGGATTAGAGGCATGCACCCCCTTTAAAATCTGTACATTACTTGAGAGAAAGGGATTGTGGGCATGCCAGGGCCTTCCACCACTGCAAACAAATTCTAGATGCATACACCACTTTGTGAGTCTGGCTTTTTATGGGTTCTAGGGAATCAAGCCCAGGCCATGAATCTTTGCAAGCAAGTACCTTTAGCTGCTGAGCCATCTCTCTAATCCTAAGCCATGGACTTTTCATATGTGATGGCTCCAGGCATATTGTTTGGAAATCCTTATTGTGAATGGGAAATTCCACTCTGAAAACACATATTAGGAGGGATTAAGTGTACTGGCTTATAATGAACAAGCGATTTTACTCTGTAATCCAGGCTGGCCTCAAACTCAAGGTGATCTTCCCGTTTCAACTTCCTAAGTGCTGGCAGCATAGGTGAGAGCCATCACACCTGGCCTGATGTTCATTTTTCTCTGAACTTCTTCCTAAAGATGGGTGATATTGAAGAGAGTGTGTTCTGCCCTTTTCATTCTGAGCTATGAGCACATTATCCCAACACTTCCTCTGGTGTGCATGTGCTGGGTAACCTACATGCTTGGTACCCTGCTGCCTTTAAAAGATTGCCTTGGTAGCTGGTACCCCCCCCACCCCACAGGGACTGACTGACAGGCTTTCATGACCCCACAGTGGAATACCATAACTTCAATGAGGAGGGCTCCCAGGGTAGTGAAATCAGGAGCAAAGGGATGAAAAAGTATAACCTGTTCAAATATTTATAAATAAAAACTGAAAAAAAAAAAGATTGCCTGGCATGGTGGTGCACGCCTTTAATCTCAGTACTCTGGAGGCAGAGGTTGGTGGATAACTGAGTTTCAGGCTACTCTGAGACTACATAGTTAATTCTAGGTCAGCCTGGGCTAGACTGAGACCTTGTCTCGAAAAACCAAGAAAACAAAAAAACCCAAAAAACATTGTTTTGGTGTCTTCGAAACAAATATGAGGTACACCCCTTTTCCTGAGGCTATTTCAGAAGTCTGGGTCATGGTCTCAGGGATTAGATTACTTCTCATCTTTACTTATGTTATCTGAACCGATCCTGGGTAATGCCAAAGGTCACAGTATCTAATAGTTGTTCCTAAATTTGTACATGGATTGTTTCTTTTAACTCTAGTAAGCATGTTTCATAATGAAGTTGGAAGTTTATGAATTAATTTTGTGCCTGAGTGAACTGTTGGATCTATTTTTTAAATTTGGCTTTTCTTTCTTTCTTCTTCCTTTTTTTTTTTTTTTTTTTTGGTTTTTTGAGGTAGAGTCTCACTCTAACCCAGGCTGACCTGCCCTTCACTGTGTAGTCTCAGGGTAGTCTTGAACTCATGGTGACCTATCTCTGCCTCCTGAGTGTGGGTATGCTGTGGTTTAAATTCTTTACGAATGGATCCCAGTGAATAAACAGTTGATGCTGTTCCCGAACCACCACAGGAGGGCTGGACTTTCAGAAAACTGGTTCCTAGAACACTTGTCACTTTATCTCATTCCGAAGTCAGACATCCTGACCACCCTGATAGCCAACTGAAATGGATATGAGCAGCTTGAAGTCATTTATAATTTTAAGCTGACAAGTTCTGTTAAAAAAAAAAAAAACCACCATAGGCATATTCAGTGAGTTGCATAGGAAATCCAACTGCTTTTGTGGTGATTCTTTTCCCGTTAGGATACTGCTTTGAGCATATATTTTGAGGGTAGCCAAGTACGATGTAGCCAAAGGGATTGGGAAGAAACAGACGGACAAATACCAGAGTGACAGAGAGGAAACAGTTTATTTTAGCCATTGGCATAAAATGGCCACAGGCTTCTTTAACTTAACTGTCTTCTCTCAGAAACTATATGCCAATCAGAGCCATTCTATGTGGGGAATTTTCCTGACCTCAAGAGTCTAAAAAAAAAGAATAAAGAAAAATCTTGCAGTTTGAAGAGATGGCTTAGCGGTTCAGGCATTTGCCTGTGAAGCCAAAGGACCCAGATTCGATTCCCCAGGTCTCCTATATAAGCCAGCTGAACAAGGTGGTACATGTTTCTGGAATTTGTTTATAGTGGCTGAAGGCACACCACCATTTTCTCTCCTTCTCTTTTGTCCCCTTTGTTTCAAATGAATAAAATAAATAAATGAAATTAAAAAAAAGAATATAAACTGGCCGTGGTGGCGCATGCCTTTAATCTTAGTACTCTGGAGGCAGAGGTAGGAGGGTCCCGTAAATTCAAGGCCCCCCTGAGAATACATAGTGAATTTTAGGTCAGCCTGTGCTAGAGAGAGACTCTAGTCCAAAAAAGGATATAAAAAAATCTAGGTCTGGGAAGATGGCTCAGAGGTTAAAGACACTTGCTTGAAAAGCCTGCAGGCCTGAGTTTGATTCCCAAGTACCCACATACAGCCAGCCACACAAAGTGGTGCATGCCTCTGGAGTTTGTTTGAAGTGGCAAGAGGCTATCATGGTGTATCCATATGCTCTGGTTGTCTGTCTCTTTTCAGCTAAATGAATAAAAATATTATTAAAGCTCTGCCCCTTCAGACACATGAATTGGCTGCAATTCTCCCAGCAGGATGGTTGACCTTGTTGACAGTGAAGATTCTGGGATCTAGAGTTATACCTTACCTTATCTTGGTGACATACCTGCATTAAGAGCTGTTAGCAATACTTTGAAGATAATGATTTCAAATAATTACCAAATTCCCATATATTACTGTTGTAAAGACAGTAAAGTGTGATTCTCCTGTGAGAAGCCCATACCCAAGCCTCTCTCTTAACTTCTGTGCCCAAGATCAATGGTAAAAATGTCTTTTAATAAACTCCAGTTCTATTTCATGCGGCTTGAACTAAAACTCTTTTCTCCGGCTTTATCTGAGTGAAGGTCCCTAGAAGATTAAGGGAACTTCTCAGGCTACTCTCAGCTGCAGCCCTGCCTCTCTGCACCTGTTGCCAATGACAGCACTTGAGTAAGGAGCATGGTGAGAGCCGGAGGGCTTAGCGGAGGACTGCCCTAGAGGTGGTTTTTCTTTTCTTTTGTTTTTAAACCCAACCTTTGTTTCATACCTTTTAAGGTCCTGTTAGGGTGTGGGCTTTTTAACCCATTGGTGTGGTTGATGTAACAGGGGTCTACGTAGTTCTGAGGGTTTGTATAACACATGCTGGCTTCCATCACTCACTCTGGAGGTGTGGTGGGGCTTGTGAGACCACTCTAACGTGGGAACTTTCTCAAAGCCAGATGTCTTTCAGCCTTTTCCTCCTATTACGTTATCATCATGCTTAAAAAATTATTTATTTATTTGCAAGTAGAAAGTGAGAGGAGAGGAGACAGGGCTGGCAGCTGCTGCAAACTGGGTTCCAGATACATATGGCATGTTGTGCATCTGGCTTTATTATGTGGATACTGGGGAATTGAACTCAGGTCATTAGGCTTTGAAGGAAAGTGCCGTAACTGCTTAGTCATCTCTCCAGTCCCTAATACGTTATTTTTTTTCTTTAAAAAAATTTAATTTGTATATTTGTAAAGGGGGCGGTGGGGGCGGGGGTATGAGAGAGACAGACAAAGGAGAAATGGGTGTGCCAGGGCCTCCAGGTGCTGCAAACAGACTCCAGATGCATGTACCACTTTATACATCTGGCTTTATGGGGGTACTGGGGAATTCAACTCAGCTTTGCAGGCAAACACCTTAACCATTTAGCCATCTCTCCAGCCCCCAATATATTATTATTATTTTTGGTTTTTCAAGGTAGGGTCTTACTTCTAGTTCATGCTGACCTAGAATTCACTCTGTAGTCTCAGGTTGGCCTTGAACTCACAGCAATCCTCCTACCTCTTCCTCCGGAGTTCTGGGATTAAAGGCGTGTGCCGCCCCGCCTAGCTATTTTTAAGGATTGTAAAAGGCAGTGATTTTTATTGCTAGAATATACACAAAGGATTTTTTAAAGTTAGTAACCAAGATGAGAATAGAGAGGAAACAAAAATAAAATGCTAAACTCTGTTACAGTTAATACTTATTATAGGATTTTTTTTTTTTTTTTTTAGTTTTTTTGAGGCCAGATCTCTCTGTAGTCCTGACTAGCCTGGAACATAAATTCCTTCTGCCTCAACTTCCCCACAGTGTTCAGGGTTTATTTTCATAGTCCTACGTCCTACAAATGCAAAGCTATTGGGCTTTGCTCTGTGCTCACCAATGCGCTTGAGTTTTGAGGAACTTGTCAGTGTGCACAGGGTTGGCAGTTTGGTTCGGATTTCTTCATAAAGTAAGGATAATGTTACTTTGCTTGCAGACTCCAAGCACTGCACAGTTCAGTGGTCATAGTACTAGACGCATCTTCCACTTCTCCCAATGTAGGATGCTAACATTTGAATCAGACCCAGATTAAAAGGCACTGTAACAAAGATAGAACACCGTATATCCTTTTCCATATGCATGTGTGTGTGCGCGTGCATCTATGTGTTCATATATATGGAGGCCAGAGGAAAAGGGTAGGATTCTCAGGAACATAAGCCACCTCCTTTGAGACAGTCTTTCTAGCCTGGAACTCACCAATTAAGGTTAGACTGGCTGGCCAGTGAGCCTTGGGATCCTGTTGTCTCTGTCGCCACAGCACCGGGTGAAGGCACATGACATTTTTACGTAAGAACGGAGGCTTGATTGAACTCAGGTCCTCCGCTTGCAAAGCAAGCACTTCACTGACTGAGCTAGTTCCCAGCCTTTGCAATAGCTGTCATCCCAGCCCTTGGGAGACAGGCAGGGTGATTAGGAGTACAAGACCAGTCTTGCCTACACAGTGACTACTGAGTCAGCCTGGGCTACATGAGATCCTGTCTTAAGCAAACAAACACACAAACAACCCTTACCAACCAGATGACAAACATCTTCTGAAACAGTCACTTCTGCTACTTTTTAAGAGCTTATTTGAAACTTTGTCTGCCTTGGCCAACTTCTAGGCCACGTCCCCAGGCTACAGCTGTGCTCCTGGTAGCTATGCATTTCTCTCTGCAAGTCTCCAGCCGTCACATGTGTCCTGCAGGTGCTTTCCGATCTAGTCGAGGAACAAACTGCTCCTTTCGGTGAGTTTTGGCCAGGGTTGAAACCAAAGACTGCAGTATTCCCATGCTTCTCCTATTTAGAGCTCTGTGCCTAGATTCCTGGAAGGACTGATTTTTCTCCTAGAAATACAATTACATGTGTTGGGAATGTGCCTGTTAGCTAAAACTTGATGAGGATTCAGAATACTCTGTGTTTTAGATAAGACCGGTTGAAACTATTCTTAACCACCCTGTGTGGTTAACTGTTTCTTCCAAGGACATGTTTCATCAAAGCCTTGAAATTATGCAGACAGAGCTGGAAATGTTTTCTGAAGAGCATCCTATCATCTTCTTTCTAATTTTGGTTTTTAATTTAACACTTAGCCCCCAAAGTGGGGCCACGGCAGGATCTTGGAGTTATAACTCACATCAGGCCTTCGAGGAGTTTGGGCTGCTATTTTGTTGCTGGCATACGAAATCAGCGAGGTTAACTGTACTCGTATAGGTCACCCGTGAGTCAACGGCTGAGCTAGGATTAGCGCCGACAGCTGGTGAGCTGCTAGGCTGTCGCTAACTGAGCCACATTGACATTCACTTTGATTTGACTTTGCATTTCATTTTCAACTATTTATTCATTTTTAGGCCTCTTCAGGAAACTTTTTCAGGACATTGTGGAACTGAGGAAACTTTCTATAAATGCTCTGAAGAGAGCCCTTTTGCTTTTATGTCTCCTTTCCCCAACTCTCAGCATAATAAATTATGTTTGTGTTAGGAAAGTTTTTATAGGTATTCTTGGAAGTTTAGAAGGAAATAGGTATTTTAAATCAAAGTGAGTGGATATCAGTCTAACTTTATTTGACAATTTGAGATTTTTCAACAAAGAACTTCTAAGGTCTAATTATATGACAGCAAGTACAATTGAGATAAACTTGCATGCATATTTTCCTTACTTTTGATGATGACCACAAAGTTTTGTGACTATAAGGTTTAAAAGTAGTGAAAAGACACATAGATTATAAGGCCTGGGAGTGGTCATTGGATTAGTAGATTATTTACCTCACACCACTGAGCTCTGTTTCAGCTGGGAAGCCACTTTGACCACCATGCCTTAGGAGATTTTGAAGGTAAAGTGCTATTTTATAAACCCCTGGGTGTCAGTGTAACTGTTCAGCATGGTTGGTTGTGCACTAGTAATATATGCGCCCCAAGAGCTCTAGATTTTACTGACTGCACCACAGGTTCTGCGCAGCTGGTTCCAAAGTGGTCAGCTGATCCAGGGACTCAAGTCAGCCATCTTTGAGCCAAAGACATGCAATTCAGAGTCAAAACTAGAATCAACTTTTAATTCTCATAGTTGGTTGCCCAAGAAATAAATAAATGTGGCTTTCTCATGGGTCAAAGGGTCAGGGCTATGGCTAGCATGCGTGAGGCTCTGGGCTCAATCTCTAGTACCACCAATAAAATGAAATGAGATCGCCTTCTCTCTGTCCACTCATGAGCCCTTCTGAGCAGCAGGAGAGCCAGCAGCTGCTGGACGGTTAGTTGTTGTGTCTCTTTCAACCTTCCATGTTCTCTCAGCCCCAGACTATCTGTCTGCACCCTCAGTTTCCTCAAAAGGTGTTAAAGGTTGAAGAACAATATTGCTTTGCCATCTCCCCACACTTACTGTATGTTTTAAACATGTTTATGTGAGAACCAGTAAGACGTAGTCCCCAAACCTCAGGCTGTGGAGTTAATTATGATGTCATCTGAAGTGTATTTAGAGTCAAAGGTTTCCCCATTTTCCATCAATTTCTCCTAAATCTAACCAATCCCATTGATCGAGTCATATGATATGGAGGAGAGTGATGATAGCCGTAGTCTATAATCGTTTCCATGAATCTCTGCTTTCTGAAAAGCTTGGCGATTGAGTTGTTTGCCTATATCCTGATTACGAAGAGCTTCTGTGTGCTTTTTCAAAGGAACCATAGTTGGGTCAGCCTGACCGCTGGTCTGCTAGAGCTCCACCCCTAGCTGCCTGGAAAGAGGAGTGGATAGGGTTGATTTCGGCTCATAGTTCATCATGCGGGAAGGGAAGGGACGGCTGAAGAATCTGGGTGGTAGTTGGTGATCACAGGCCAGGCTGTAACCCTCACAGCCCTCCGTGACCCACGTCCGTCAGGTCCATGCCCTCTTAAAACAGTGCCACCAGCTGTAGGCATCTATTCAAACATATCTGCACATTTAAGTCACCACAATGGGCTGGTCTAGTTTTCTCATCTAGTTCTCAGTGGAAATGTGAGCTACCCTATTGTTCAGGGGCTACAGGGTACTCATGATTCCCTTACGAACATGTTTATGCTGAGGCATGCTGCTTACTTATGTAAGTACAAGAAAGCCCATCAGTGTTTAACCACAAGTGACTCAGGAGGTGAATGAAGGCCACTAAAACATCTTAAGGCTCACTGTGTGGAGGGGCTTGCTGTGTTTCCTTCCAGGAATACATGCATATACTTGCTCTGTTCCAGTGACAATGAAACAGGAAACAGTTCCTCTTGAGTCTAAATGATTCCATTGATTGAATCACAGAATGTGGAGAGAGGGAGAGTGATGGTGTAGTCTGAAGTGATTTGCATGAGACCCTTCTTTATACCCAATTATTACTGTTCATGATTACAGGACAACCTGGCTGTTAATTGCCCGTGGTCTTTAAATATGCACTTCTTTCAGAAATAGACACTAATTATTAGATCTTGTTTTCAGTTTCACCTGAAGCTGCAAATGTCTAGTTTTTTTTTTTTTTTTAATTTGCAAGTCTAATGGTTCACAGACATAGTAAAACTGATCTCATTCTGAATCCTGTTCAGGGGAAATGTTCTCTGGGTTGTAAATTCTCCAAGATTATGAACTTGGCTTTCAATTTTATGTAGATATATGTTCATGCAGGATTTTGACAAGGGCTGTATGTTTGCTATCAGAGTACTGGGGGAATTTTCTTAGATTTTCCTTGTGGCACTGGGGATTGGACCTACAGGTAGATTACTCGAAAAAACTACAGCCCCAGCCCTCTTTTTATTGATTCACTCATTTATTTATTTATTTCCAAGCTGAGAGAGACAAGGAAAGAGAGGGAGAGAGAGAGAAAGAGAGAGAGAGAGAAAGAGAGAGAGAGAGAGACAGGGTGCACCAGGGCCTCCAGCTGCTGCAAATGAACTTCAGATGCATGTGCCACTTTGTGCATCTGGTTCTACATGGATGCTGGAGAATAGAACCCAGGTCATTATGCTTTGCAGGCAAGTGCCTTAACTGCTGGGCAATCTTTCCAGCCTCTTAAAATTTATTTACTTATTTATTTATGAGAGGGAGGCAGATAGAGAGAGAAAGAGAATGGGTGTGCCAGGATCTCTAGCCACTGCAAATGAACTCCAGAGGTATGTGCCACTGTGCAATATGGCTTTATGTGGGTACTGGGGAATTGAACCTGGGTCATCAGGCTTTGTAGGCAAGTGCCTTAATGGCTGAGTCATCTCTCCAGCTCCCCCACTTTTTTGAAGGTAGGGCCTCACTCTGGCCCAGGCTCACCTGGAGCTCTAATTCCAGGCTGACCTCTAATTCATAGTGACCCTCCTACCTCTCTGCCTCCCAAGTACTGGGTTTAAAGGTGTGTGCCACCATACCCACTGCCAGCACTCTTTTTACTTTCTTTTTTTTTTTTTTTTTTTTTTTGAGGTAGGGTCCCACTCTGGCTCAGGCTGACCTGGAATTCACTATGTAGTCTCAGGGTGGCCTTGAACTCACGGCAATCCTCCTACCTCTGCCTCCCGAGTGCTGGGATTAAAGGCGTGTGCCATCATGCCCGGCTTCTTTTTACTTTCTATTTTGAGACAGGTGCTGAGTTGCCCAGGTGGCCTTGAGTTTACTCTGTAGCTGATGCTGGCTTTGAACATGTTATCTTTGTGCCACAGGCTTTCCAGTAGCTGAGATTACTGCCTTGTACCACCAGACTTGGCTTGTGAAGGTTTGTCTTGAGCTGAGCATGGTGGTGCACACCTTTAATCCTGGCACTTGGGAGGCAGAGGTAGGAGAATCACCCTAAATTCGAAGCCAACCTGACTCCATAGTCAATTCTAGGTCAGTCTGGCCTAAAGTGAGACCCTGCCTCAAAAAAAAAAAAAAAAAAAAAGTCTGGCCTGTTTTTCTCTCTGGCTTCTGTGCTGGTCTAGGCAGGTGACCCTGAGGCTAGCAGTGCCGAGCTTGTTCTGTGTTGAGGCTGGTACCAGCAAACTCCTGTGCCTAGAGTGGATTGGTGAAGTGAAAGTGTGGCATCAGTGATTGAGCACCCTGGGCAACAGGAGCTCACTAGCCCTTTCTGTGGGCCACAGGTGGTGATACTATTCAACAGTTTAACCTCGAATGGAAATCCCTATTGGTATGTGAACTATAACAGTTTTTAAGTATTAGACTTGTAATTAGATCTTATGAAAGTAACATGAATAAAAAGCAACAACATGCTTCTACATCTTCCTTTCCTGGTTACCATTGCCCATGGTGCCCACTAGCCTATTTTGACTTGATTTGCCATCATTTCCGGAAGCCTTGACCTGGGTAAGAGATTCTTCCCTTGATCCTTCCTTATCTTTTTGTCTCCTCGTCTATAGACTCTTCATGGGGCCTCTTCAAATACCGACCAGTGATAAGTCGGGTATCTGGACTTCCCAAGAGGGTTTTAGTCTTTCATGAGTGAGGGCACGAGGCATCCCGAGGCTTTTCCAGAACTGGAACAATCCATCAGCAGAGTCTACTACCCACAACACTGTTTAATCAAACCGTCTTGGAAGGGGGCTCAGGAAAGGGTAGTCTGCATGCTGGGAGCACAAAGATCCTCTTCTTCAGGCGTGCTGTGCTTAGCACTACTGTTTTATTATTCGTGCTTCCTTTTTCTTTATTTCCCTAAATCAACATATTCTAGAGAAGGTAGAGTGCAGATGTGTTTTTGTGACTCAAAGCCATATGAAGCCAAAATGAGTCTTTCTCCTGTCATAATTATAAGTGGGGCCGTAGGCTGTGTTTACTGCCTCTAACATAAACTGGTGCTTAGCTTCTCACTTGCAACACTTTCCAGCTTTTATGAAGGAAATAAACAAAAATAAAATGTTATTTTAAAAGTACTGTCAGAAATTAAATAAATCACCCTCAATAGAACCGTATTTTGATTTTTAAATGGAGGGACGCCTTAGTAAAACCTCAACAATAAACACCCTCCCTCCCCTGTCAACAAAACACAAAAAGTGTTTTCTGTCTTTTGGCAATGGCACTATCTCATCATGTTGTAACTATTTAGTCTGCTGTTTTATTTTTTCTCAAATTATATGTAGAGTCAGTATGGTGTAGTGTAAGACTCCATCTCTGTTCTAGGCTGGGCCGCTCCTGTTTCCAGCTCTATCGTGAACTGGGACAACGACTGTTTCTTATCTCAGTTCCCTCTTCCTAAGTGGGGATCATAATAGTAGCTGACTCATAGGTTTAATACGAAGATTTGATGAGCAAAAAAAGCAAAACCCTTATAAAAGTGGCAGGCACATGAGTGCTATATAAATATTAAAGTCAACTTTATTGAGGTATAACTTGAGGCACAATTTAAAATGCAGTGAGATGAATCGTTTAGCTACAGAGTTACAGAACTGCCGCCGCGTTAAGCTGTGGAGCAATTCTGCCGAGCTCACAGGCCCTCACAGCGGCGTTCTCTGCAGTCAGCCTTCCCTCTGGCCCCGGGCAACCGCAATCTGTTTTCTGGTCTTGGACTTTGGTTTGGACATAACGTTGTATGTACGGAAGCATCAGAATTCTGAATCTTACAATTCAGAGACTTCTGGGTCTGGCTTTGTTGGCTTCACACAGGGACTGTAGATTTTTCTGTAAAGGACATGCAGGAAACATTTTCAGAACATGGGACCTGTGTGGTGACCACTGAGCTGCCATTGCTGTCATGCCACATTAAGCGCCGTGGAGAGAGTGTCACTGTGTGCCAGTGCTCCTTTGTCTACAGAAACAAGTGGCAGCTGGATTTGTGCTAGAGATTAATTTGTGGAGTACTGATTTAGCATAAATAAATGTGTTTCATGTTCATGTATTCTTTTTATTGCTTGTTTTTTGTTATTGTTGATTATTATTCTATTGCATAGTATACCACAGCTTAGGCATTCACCAGATGAAGGGACTTTGAGATTTTCTGCTTTGGGAAATTTTTGTTACTTTTTTATTTATTGATTTTCAAGAGGAGAGAGAGAGAGAGAGAGAGAGAGAGAGAGAGAGAGAGAGGAGGACGTGAGAGCGCTGAGAGAGAGCAGTTGCTCCAGGGTCTCTTGCCACTGCAAGCAAACTGCAAACTCATGTGCCACTTTGTGCATCTGGCTTTACATGGGTACTGGGGCATCAAACTCAGGCAGCCAGGCTTTGCAAGCAAGCTCCTTAACCTCTAAGCCATTTCTCTATGCCATTTTGGACAATTTTATTATTTTTTATTTTTTGATTTTTCAAGGTAGGGTTTGGCTCTGGCTTAGGCTGACCTGGAATTCACTGTGTAGTCTCAGGGTGGCCTCAAACTCATGGCGATCCTCCTACCTCTGCCTCCCGAGTGCTGGGATTAAAGGTGTGCACCACCACGCCTGGTTTACACTTTGGACAATTTTGAATAAAGCCATTGTAAGCCTATGCTAACGGGTTTCTGTGTGGACACATTTCACTTGGGTAATTATCTAGGAAGGGATTGCTGGGGTGTTTGGCAAGTGTATACTTACCTTTAAAGTCACTTCTAATGTGTTTTCCAAAGTGGTTGTATGTGTCATTTCACATTTCTAATAGCTATAGGAGAGATCCAGATGAATTACATTCCCACCAGCACTTAGGATTGTCCCTTTTTATTTTATTTTATTATTTATTTATTTATTTGAGAACGACAGACACAGAGAGAAATACAGATAGAGGGAGAGAGAGAATGGGCACGCCAGGGCTTCCAGCCTCTGCAAACGAACTCCAGACGCGTGTGCCCCCTTGTGCATCTGGCTAACGTGGGACCTGGGGAACTGAGCCTCCAACTGGGGTCCTTAGGCTTCACAGGCAAGCGCTTAACCACTAAGCCATCTCTCCAGCCCAGGATTGTCCCTTTTTTTCACCTAATTTTAGTCATTAAAAAAATGTCTATGATTTTTAGGTACTAGAATAAAAATAATTACTTTTAATCTAAATTCAGTTGGAAGTTTTGTTTTTATTTTTTGGTTTTTCAAGGTTAGGTCTTCTAGTTCCGGCTGAGCTGGCATTCAGTATGTGGTCTCAGGGTGGCCTCAAACTCTCTGCAATCCTTCTACCTCTGCTGGATTAAAGACATGCACCACCATGCCCAGCTGGAAGTTCTTGATAGGTTTTACACATAATAATGATGTTATTTGAGGGTCTTGCATATATGTGTGTGCAAGTTTGTGTATGTAGGCCATATATATGTGTGTTCATGAATGTACAGGCATGTGGAAGCCAGAAGACACCTTGGATGTCATCTTTAGGAATGTATCCCACCTCCCTTGAGACAAGGTCTCCCAGTGGCCTGGAGCCTACCAATTAAGCTTGACTGGGCTAGCTAGCAAGGCTTGGGGTCCTCTTGTCTCTGCCTCCCTAGGGCTAGGGCCACAGGCACATGGCATCTTCACGGCATTTATGTGGATGATGGAGATCAAACTCAAGTCCTCATGTTGTGACATAGGCACTTTACCAGCTGAACTATCTTCCCATCCCTCATTTGATTTTTATAGTGATTACTCCAGTTACTCTCTAGAGAATGATTTGGAAGGCTTGTGTAGGACTTTGGACTATTGTTGCATTACCATGGGAAAGGAAGATAACTTGAGAGCGAAACATGAGTGGATATGAATTTTATAGGAGGTAAAATCCATGGGACTCAATGATTGATCAGATATGAGACTTTAGAGAGTAGAAGCTGTCAAAAGATGTTTCTAGAATCGCTGCATAAGCAACACATGAATAATGACACCCTTACTTAGATAAGAAATACTGTCAGATTAAAACAAAACTTGGAGGAGATAAAGTCATCAGATCAATTTTGATAGATACATCTATGACATCCAAATATAGGTGCTCATTAGGCAGTTTGATACTAGGGTCCAGAGATGGAAGACAAAATTAGAAGTCATTGTGGCATAAAGAATATTTGACGACATGGCACACATGAGATTCTCCAGAGAGTTCGTAGCAATCCAAGATAAGTGATTGGCATGCACCCAAGAGATGCATGTCAGTGATTAATGTTGGGCAGTGACATCCAGAGGAAGCTGAGAAAGAGGGTGCAGAGTTAGGAGAGCGGAAGACTGCTGTCTCAAACACACTGAGTTGAGTGAGATGTCAGTTGTGTGTCACCGGATGTAGTAGCACAGCAGCATGATTCGTCTGCTGTTGTAGTGATGGTAGTGGTGGTGTGCATGTGCAAATCCAGATAGTAGAGCTGAGTGGGTAAAGCTCAAGGTAATATCATGCAAAGGTTTACAAACCTGTGAAGTCTCCCCGTGGGCCCCTCCTCCCCCAGGTAGAGTTTCACTCTAGCTCAGGCTCTCCTGGAATTCAGTATGGAGTCTCAGGGTGGCCTCGAACTCACCGTGATCCTCCTACCTCTGCCTCCCCAGTGCTGGGATTAAAGGTGTGTGCCACCATGCCCGGCTGTGTGAAGAATTTTTAGGATGTTATTAGAAACGTGAAAGAGGTGCTTTCTTGTTTGCTTGTCTTGCTTGCTTGTCCTCCTTCCCTCCCTCCCTCCCTCCCTCCCTCCCTCCCTCCCTCCCTCCCTCCCTCCCTCCCTCCCTCCCTCCCTCTCTCCCTTCCTTCCTTCTGTGAGACCAAATATAACCATTTAAAAAAAAAGGCCCAGGCCTGACTTAGATAGAGAACTAGCCGGCCAATGTGCTGACCTTTTGCTTCTGTAAACTTTGCTTGCTTAATTGCTGCCTTTCCCCCTAAAGTTTCTGAGGAATCTCCACTTCAAGGACATTGCAGAAACACTCCATTGCGGTGGGGGGGAGGGGAGGAGGGTGACTCCGACCACCTGCTTAGATAAGAAACTGAGGAATCTCCACTTCAAGGACAATGGAGATGACTTCATCTGCCTGGAGTGCCCCTAGCTCCTGCCCCCAGCTTTGCCTGCTGAAACCCCAAGCCAATCAGAACTGTTTAAATCAACCAGTCATGTATCTATCCCCTACTTCTTTGTTCAAATTCCTATATGAACCCCTTCTCCCAAAAGAAAGGGGCTCTCTCCCTCACTACCGCTGTGCTGGACTGTGGAGATGGAGCCCAGGCCTAGGCTTGCAATAAAGAAACCTGTTGCTTTTGCATTCAAGTGTCTCAGCTTCTGTGGTGGTTCTCTGGGTGACTCCTGGGTGACTGGGGGACTTGGCTCCTGGTCAGGGGTCTTGGCACAACACTTCCTTCCTTCCTTCCTTCCTTCCTTCCTTCCTTCCTTCCTTCCTTCCTTCCTTCCTTCCTTCCTTCCTTCCCTTCCTCCCTCCTTTCCTCCCTTCCTTCTTCCTTCTATCCCCTCCTTCTCTCCCCTTCCCTCCCTTTCCACACTCCTCATTTCCTTCCTTCTTTTCTTGAGGCAGGTTTTTGCACTGTAGGGCAGGCTGACCTGGAACTTGGATGTATACTCTATATACAGGCCTTGAAATTGCAATCTTCCCACCTCAGTCTTCTGGATTTGCACCACCATGCTCAGCTGAAAGAGGTGTTTATTTAATTTAATTTATTTATTTGAGAGAGAGAGGGAGGGAGGGAGGGAGGGAGGGAGGGAGGGAGGGAGGGAGGGAGGGAGGGAGAGAGAGAGGTAGAATGGGCACATTAGGGCCTCTAGCCACTGCAAGCAAAGTCCAGATGCATTCACCCTCTTGTTCATCTGGCTTACTTGGGTACTGGGGAATCAAACCTGGGTCCTTAGGCTTTGCAGGCAAGTGCCTTAACTAAGCCATCTCTCCAGCCAAAGAGGTGTGTTTTAAAACATGAAACAAGCCAGAGTATTGGGATGAAATCAGGAGAAACAGGGCATCTTCTCACTGCTGGGATAAAGTGCCCGGCCAAGAGCAGCTGATGGGAAGGAAGGTTTGATTTTGGCTTATAGTGCTGAGGAGAAACGTCTTGATGGCAGGGAAAATGGTAGAGCAAAAGCTGGGCATCATTTCCTTGCCCATAGCAGGTGGAAAATAGCAGCAGGAGAGTGAGGCAAATTCTGTGGGGGTGGTTGACTATAACACCCCTAAGTCCACTCCCAACAACACACTTCCTCCAGCAAGGCTACACCTCACAAATTGCCACCTGCTGGGGACCAAATATGCAAAGCACATGAATTTATGGGAGACATCTGAAACACCATACAGGGTGTCCAGCGGGAGTGGCTGATGCCCCTGGCATCTAGCCTACCTGCTGAAGGAGACTAGTTGAGTTTAATCTTCATAGAGCTGAAGAGGAGCTTTCGGTATTACCAGGTCCTAATGAACTATATCATAATATGCTCTTTAAACTTATTTCTCAAGTATTTCTAGAAAACTTATCAAGCAGAAAATGTCAGCAATTCTGTTGATGTGTGAAAATTCTCTGACAGCTTAGTCACTTGTCACTCCCATGTCCAAGTCCTTCCCATCTGTCATGGCTCAGTTGAAACCCTCCAATGAAAGGCTGTCTTTGTCTGGATGGTCATAGCCTGGTGGTACAATTTCTTCATCCTTCTCATTTTGGCATTTATTCTTTCTATATATGTTTGACTGCATGTGTGTGTGTATGTTATGAATGTATATAGTATCTATGTGTGTTATATGTGCATGTACTATCCATGAGCATTAAATATGAATATTCCATCTGCATGTGATATGTGTTATATATCTGTATACTATCTGTCTCTGGTTTTTGCTCTAAGTAGGGTATCACTGTATAACAGGCTGACCTGGAACACTGTATAGCCCAAGCTGACATTGGACTCATGGTGATCCTCTTACCTCAGTCTTGCAAGTGCTAGGATATAGGCATAAGCCACCATGTCCAACCTGTTTTATTTATTTACTTATATACAATCTCCTAATCCTCTTGACTCCTCCTTTTTAGCAAATTCCTGTAGGTATGCCCTTCCACAGCTGCCATTTATACAACTGTTTGTATGTTATATATGTATATACTAGTTGTGTGTGTGTGTGTGTGTGTGTGTGTGTGTGTTTGCTTTTGGGTTCATCAGGTGCTGGAAGACAAATTCTGTAAGTAAAAGGCAGGACTTTGCAGTTACTGGTACTTAGTTTGTTACCTTTAATGTACATAAAGGTAAAATGAGAGAGTAGTTATTAGTGATAATTAGAAGTTATATGGCAGGAAGGGATTTTTGTGGCTTGGCATCTGAATTAATAGCTTGAAAAATTACTGTATCCAATTATATCCTTTGTTTACATTATACTTAGATATGTGTTGTAAGTTTTTATTACATTCTACCAGATGGTTTAATAATAGTCACATTAGCAACTGTTGGACAGTATTATAGTTTAACAATTACTTTATTGTCATTGTTCCATTCAGACCAAGGATAACTGAGACATTCAGAGAGAGAAACATCACCAGGATTTTATTTTCATTTGCCAAATGAGGAAACCAAGACCCAAAGAGAAAATGCATCAAAATTGACATTACTGCTAAGGAGTGTAGTCCCTGTTATCCCAACCCAGGGTTTTCTCAATGTACTCTATGGTTTCTAGCTTTACTTTCTTTTTTAAAATTTTTTATTAATTAGTTTTGTATGCAGCACATACAGTCAGTTTGGTACCATTATTAGGCTTATCCCGTGACCTACCCCCTTGCCTTGGCCCCTCCTTGTTGATGTATATGGGTCATACATTGTGGAGTTAGCCCACAGTTATGGGTAAGATAAATGTCTCTGTATATCATGACCCAACATGTGGCTCTGATATTCTTTCCGCCCCCCTTCCACAAAATTTCCCTGAGCCATGTTGGGTTCATTTTTGGTCTGCTTCACGTTGGGGGCCTCTGGGTCTCTGGATATCTGATTTGGTAGGAGTTGATTTTTATCTGTGTTGATCTCCTTCCCCCTTGTGCTGGTACCTGGTTCACTAGGAAAACAGCACCCTTGCTTGTTTCGGCAATTTTTCTTAGTTTCAGCTGGGGCCCTTTGAGGTATGATGGGGTGGCTCTCTCCTTAGGATCCACATCTATCTGAAAAAGAGAAGCAGATTCTCCAACAGAGAGTAAGTTAGCACCGGGACAAATGAGATAACCCTTACTTTTTATTTATAGAGAATTTAATAGGTGTAGGCCCTCTTGTAGACCATGATTGATGGGAGCTTGACAATGGAGAGTGGGCTTATTTTTGGATATGGTTCTGACTTGTTTTCCAGCTCCAGCTAAGGGTCCCGTACCACTGAGGGGATCAGTTAGCCAAATCAAGATCAGTTGGTTCCCCAACAAGGGCTGTGTGCCACTATTGCACTTGTGTGAGCATCATGACAGGTTACTTGCTGCTAAGTAGGTTAGACCATGAGTTGCTTGGACAAATACTGGTCATTTTACCCAGTCACCTGTGTACCACCTTCTGGCACTAGACGTGCTGACTGTCTGGGGACTGACTCTTCCAGATTCCATTTTATGCCGTTCTATTTTATATGTCAACTGCTTAAGGTGTCTTCAGCAGTAGGGTCTTATCACTAACCTTTGGTGGGTTACCAAGTACTCTGACAGAAATCTGTCTTCTTTTTAGGAAACCTTGTAGGTCTCTCTGATCAAAAACTCATTGTGGATGATAGCCACATGCTGGTACTGGGACTTACAGGTCAGTGCCCATGAAGAAAAGGAAGAAAAAGATATTTAATATAAAAGAGTTAGAGAGAAGAGAGAGAAAGAGGTTGTAGAAGATTAAGGTCAGTCTTCATTATACCCTCTCCAGTGTCTTGTGGCTCAGGTGTTCCCTCTAAGGGCCTGGTGAAGGTTCAGCCATTTGGTCTGCCTTTTAGGAAGTAGAATTTTATGGTACCATTGCCATTTGTGTCTACATTTGTGTTTCCCACCCCTCTGTTGTCCTCCCCTCCTCCCCACCCATCCTATTGACTAGTCCACGAGATGGTTGCTGGGTATGTAAGGCATCTTGGGTAGATTCAGGTAGGTGATTTAGATGAGTGACACTATGTGGCGATTTTTTTTTCTTTTCTGTGATTGGGTAAGTTCACTGAGAATGATCTGTCCCAGGTTCAACCATTTTTCCTGAAATTTCTTTGTGTCATTTTTTCTTACTGCTGTATAGAATTCAATTGTGTAAGTATACCACCTCTTAGTTACCCATTCTTCTGGTGATGGACATCTGGGTTGATTCCAGCTCTTAGCTATTACAAATTGAGCCACTACAAACAGGTTTGAGCAAAGCTCTCTGGCGTGTGGTTTGAAGGTTTTAGGGTAGATGCCCAGTAAGGGAATAAGTGGGTCTGTTGGTATCTCTATAGTCAGCTTTTTCAGGAGTCTCCATATTGCTTTTCAAAGTGGTTTTACCATCTTACATTCCCACCAACAGTGGATGAGTGTTCCTACTTCTCCACATCTTCACCAGCATTTATTTTCATTTGATTTTTTAATGTTTGCTATCTTTATTGGGGTAAGTGGAATCTCATAGTTGTTTTAATTTGCATTTCGGTAATGATTAGGGATGATAAACATTTTCTTAAGTGTGTGTTTGCCATTTGTATTTCTTCCTCTGTGAACTGCCTATTCAGAACTTTGCCCCATTTTGTGAGTGGGGTGTTTGACTTCTTAGTGTTTAGATTTTTGAGTTCTTTGTAGATTCTAGAGATTAGGTCTGTCAGTTGGATAACCTGCAAATATTTTCTCCCATTCTGTGGGTAATCTATTGGTTTTGCTTATTGTATGCTTGTCTATAAAGAAACTCTTCAGCTTACTGTGATCCCATTGGTTGAGAGACTGTTTAAGATCCTGAGCTACTGGGGTTTTGTTCAGGAAGTCTTTTTCCATTCCTATATCATAGAAAGTACTTCCTAAATTTTCTTCCAGCAGTAGTTGAATTTCTGGTCTTATATTAACGTCTATGATCCATTTGGACTTGAGTGTAGTGCATGGTGAAATGTGTGGATCAAGTTTCAGTTTCCTGCATATGGTTATCCAGTTTGTCCAGCACCATTTGTTGAAGATACTGTCTTTTTTCCAGCCTATATTGTTAGGGCCTTTGTCGAAAATTAAGTAGCTATAGTTGCTTGACCCAAAGTCTGGGTCCTCAAGTCTATTTCATTGGTCTATACTCCTGTTTTTATGCCAGTACCATGCTGCTTTTATTATTATGGCTTTGTAATATAGCTGTAGATCAGGTGTGGTGATACCTCCAGAGGTACTTTTTTTGCCTAGGATACGTTTGGATATGCAAGGCCTTCTTCCTTTCCATATGAAATTTGAGATAATTATTTCTATCTCTGTGAAGAACACTGTAGGGATTTTAATTGGAATTGCATTAAATCTATATATTTCCTTTGGTATAATTGCCATCTTCACAATGTTAATTCTGCCTATTCAGGAGCATGGAAGTTCTTTCCATTTTCTCAAGTCCTCCTCAATTTGTTTTGAGTGTTTTTATGTTTTTGATGTATAGATCTTTCACTTCCTTGGTTAATGTTATTCCAAGGTATTTTATTATTTTTTTTGTTGCTATTGAAAATGGGACAATGTCCCTTATTCTTTCTCTGTATCTTTGTTATTTGCATATAGAAAGGCTACTGATTTTTGTGCATTGATTTTGTATCCTGCTACTTTGCTGTAGGAGTTAATCACCTTCAGGAGTTTTGGGATGGAGTCTCTCGGGTCTCTTACATATACAATCATGTCATCAGCGAATAGAGCTAACTTAACTTATTACTTTCCAAATTGTATACCTTTTATTTCCTTCTCCTGTATTATTGCTTGAGCTAGCACTTCCAGAACTATATTGAAAAGCAGAGGTCAGAGTGGACAACCCTCTTTTGTTCCTCATCTTAATGGGAATTCCTCCAGTCTCTCTCCATTAAGTATTATTTGGGCCTTCGGAGCTTTGTATATTGCTTTTATTATGTTAAGATATGAACCAACCATGCCAATTCTCTCCAATGTTTTGATCATGAAGTGATGTTGTATCTTGTCAAAGGCCTTTTCTGCATCTATCAAAATGCTCATGTGGTTTTTATGTTTAACCTTGTTTATGTGGTGTATTACATTGACAGATTTCCACATGTTGAACCACCCCTGTGTTCCTGGGATGAATCCCACTTGGTCAAAGTGGATAATGCTTTTGATATGTTGTTCGATTTGGTTTGTGAGGATTTTGTTCAGGATATTTGCATCTGAGTTCATCTGGGAAATAGGCCCGTAGTTTTTTTTTTTTTTTTTCTTGAGGCATCTCTACCTGGTCTTGGAATTAGGGTGATACTAGCTTTATAAAAGGAGTCTGGTAGCTTTCCCTGTTCTTCAATTGTGTGGCACAGTTTGAGGAAGATTGGTTTGAGTTCTTCCATGAAGGTTTGATAGAATTCAGCTGAGAAGCCATCTGGTACTGGACTCTTCTTTTTGGGGAGGTATTTTTTTTTTTTATTACTTTTTCAATCCCCATGAATGTGATGGGTTCATTGAGGTGATTAATCTGCTCTGAGTTTAGCTTTGATGGATGGTATGTGCCCAGGAATTTATCCATCTCCTCCACATTATCTAGTTTTGTGGAGTAGAGGTTTTTGAAATAAGTCCTGATGATTCTCCCAATTTCACTTATGTCTATTGTGATCTCTCCTTTTTCATTTTGTTAATTTGAAGCTTCTCTTTTTTTTTTTTTTTTTGCTTGATCAAATTGGCCAGGGGTTTTTCAATCTTGTTTATTTTTTCAAAGAACCAACTCTTTGTTTTGTCAATTGTCTTAATTTGTTTCCTTGGTTTCCAATTCATTAATTTCTGTTCTTTTTTTAAGAAAAAATTATTAGCATTTTCCATGATTATAAAAAAATATCCCATGGTAATTTCCCCCCGCCCCACTTTCCCTTTGAAAGTCCATTCTCCATAATATTACCTCCCCTAATTTCTGTTCTTATTTTAGTTATGTTTTTCCTTCTGGAGCTCTTCGGGTTGGATTTTTCTTGCTTTCCCAGTGCCTTTAGGTGGATGGATAGGTTATTGATTTGGGATCTCTTTGTCTTTTTTATGAAGGCGTTGAGTGCTATGAATTTTCCCCTGAGGACCGCCTTCATTGTGTCCCATAAGTTTTGGTACGATGTATTCTCATTGTCATTCAATTCTAGACATTTTGCAATTTCACTTTTCATTTCATCTACTATCCATTTATTGTTTAAAAGTGTGCCGTTCAGTTTCCAGGTGCCATTGGGATTCTTGGTGGGTGGCTTTTTTTTTTTTTTTTTTTTTGATTTCTAGCAATATAGCATTGTGATCTGATATCATGCAGGGAATTATGTCAATCATCCTAAATATGTGGAGGCAGTCTTTGTGACCCAGTATATGATCTACTTTAGAGAATGTTCCATGGGCTGCTGAGAAGAATGTGTAGTCTATGGATTTGGGATGGAAGGTTCTGTAGATACCTGTTAGTTCTAAGTGATCTATGGTTTTGTTGAGCTCTCTTACTTCCCTGTTGAGTTTCTGTTTGGATGATCTGTCTATTACTGATAATGGTCTATTGAGGCACCAACCACTAAAGCAGCCAAACTCTGGGGTGGGAACGCTGGGACCTGGAAACAGTCTGTGCCCCCTCGCCACAGGACAATGGCAGACAGCCGGCGCCGCAGACAGGTAGGATGGCACCTGAGCTGGCGCAAGGGACAGACACAGTCTGAGCTTGCGTAGCAGTTGCTGTGGGCCTGGGCTTGCTGAAGGTGTGGTGGCAGGAGCAGTAAGTGGCGAGTGGGCGGAGCAGTCTAAGCTTCCACAGGCAGGGATTGCTTGGCAGGCAGGGCGCTGTGGATAAGGTGGCTACTTGGGGTGAGGGGTGGGCTACCCACCCACGAGGGGATCAGCGATTCCCTGTTTTTCCCCCCTCTGTGCCCTCCCACTGGCAATCTATTAGAGATTGCTCTCCCCTGAATGACCCAGTGAACCTTTAATATCTTGACTTTCTTTCCCCAGGATTTGCAGCACAGCTAGGCGGTCGACATCTTGGCTGCAAGTCCTACTCTAGCTTTACTTTCTATTTTTTTAACTATTTATTTCTTTATGTATTTATTTATTATGAGAGAGAAAGAGTGGGAGAGGGAGAGGACAAGAAATAATACACCAGGGCCTTTAGACACTGCAAACTTCAGACATATGTGCCACCTTGTTCACCTGGTATATGTGCATACTGGGGAATTGAACCTGGGTCCTTAGGTTTTCTAGGCAAGGGCCTTAACCACTATCCAGCCCTAGCTTTACTTTTATAAACATCTGACTGGATTGAAAAATCACTAAATCCAATCATAAAGTATAGTTTTTTTTTTGTTCAGTTCAATTAAAAATAGTCACATATTGAATGATCAAAATAATCACCATGTATGAAGTTAGGTCACAGCTGGACTTGCTGGGAAACACCTGTTAGCACCTGTCAGCACTCCGAAGGCTGAGGCAGGAGGATCACAAGTTTGAAGCTATGCTGGGCTACATAGAGCTGTCCAGGCCAGCCTTGGACACATAGCAAGACACTGTCTCAGAAGAGCTGAGATTCCTTCTTTTGAACAAGTGTGACCTCCAGCAGAATGGGAAAGTACTATCATCCTGGATTGTGGTCATGCTGTGTGGAAAGAGGGGTTGTGTATCTGTGTAGAACTGATTGGGCATCATGGGCCAACACTGTGCAGTGTGGTCAATGGATCTGTGGCAACACTTGGGAAATGACATTAATAAACATACCTGGTAGGCTGGAGAGATGGCTTAGTGGCACTTTCCTGTGAAGCCTAAGGACCTTGGTTCGAGGCTCGATTTCCCAGGACCCACATTAGCCAGATGTACAATGGGGCGCATGCATCTGGAGTTCGTTTACAGTGGCTGGAGACCCTGGTGTGTCCATTCTCTCTCTCTTTCTCTGCCTCTTTCTCTGTCGCTCTCAAATAAATCAATAAAAATGAACAAAAAAAAATTTTTAAAAATCATACCTGAGTCTGGAGAGATGGCTAGGTGATTAAAGTGCATGCCTGCAAAGCCTGAGGACCCAGGTTCGATTCTCCAGGTTCCATGTAATCCAGATGCACATAGTGTCACATGCACCTGAAGTTTGTTTGCAGTGGCTAGGGGTCCTGGTGTGCCCATTCTCATACTCTCTCTCTCTCCTTCTCTCTCTAATAAATAAGTAAAAATAAAATCTTAAAAAAAAAACAATTTTTATGTGCTTTTGACACTTCTGGCTTTGTTAGTCACCCTTTTTGAGATAGGATTTTACCATGTAACCAAGGGTGGTCTGGAACTCCTTAAGAAGCCCAGGCTGACCTTCAACTTATGATCCTTTTGCTTTGGTGTCCTGATTATTGGAAGTATATGTGTGTGCCACCACACCTGGCCTGGACCCAGCTCTTAAAAATATTTAATTAATTTATTTTTTATGTGAAAGAGAAAGGCAGACACAGAAAGAGAATAGGCTCACCAGTGTCTCCAGCCATTGCAAATGAACTTCAGATGCATGCACCACCATGTGCATTTGGCTGACATGGGTCTTGGGGAATTGAACTGAGGTCCTTTGGCTTTGCAGGCAAATACCTTAACCACTAAGCCATCTTTCCAGCCCGTGACCCAGCTCTTAATGTTGTTGTTGTTGTGCTGGGTATGGAACCCAGGGTCTTGCACATACCAGGCAAACACCAAACCACTGAGGTATATACTAATCTTCATATACTTTTGTTTTCAAACAAAAGAAAATATAAAAAGACAAGTATGGTTTATTTTTTAAAAAATCATTTATATTTATTTATTTGACAGAGAAGGGGGAGGAAGGGAGTGAGTATGGGTGCACCAGAGCCTCCAGCCACTGCAAATCAACTCCAGACATGTGTGCCCCCTTATGCATCTGTCTAACATGGGTCCTGGGGAATCGAATCTGGGTTCTATGGCTTTGCAGGCAAGTGTCTTAATCACTAAGCCATCCCTCTAGCCCAAGTATATTTTTGATTGGCACGATGATGACTTATGTTATTATTAAAGAACTAAGAATAGGGCTGGAGAGATTGCTCAGTGGTTAAGACACTTGCCTGAAAAGCCTGAGGACCCAAGTTTGATTCCTCAGCACACATGTAAAGCCAGATGCACAAAGTGGGGCATGCATCTGGAGTTCATTGCACTGGCTATAGGCCCTGGCATGCCCATTCTCTCTTTCCCTCTCTCTTTCAATCTCTCTCTCTCTCTGTGTATAAAATAAATAAATAAAATATAAATAAATACCTAAGAATAAAGTAGATGATTATTTATTATCTTTTAGGGGAATTATACCTGGTTTTAGTAAAACATTGTCACAGTATTCAAAATTCCAAATAACATATTGTAAACATGAAAATTTTAATTTTGTATTAAAATATTTAATGAAAAATCTTTTTACTGAAATCTTTGAAAAATGTCATTCCTAGTGAACCTAGTTGGTTGTTTAAACCAGATAGCAACTTGTGCTAAATAGATTCTTTTAAACTTACAGACCTTAAACGCTAGAAATTTTTTGTCATTAGAATTATGGAATGAGGGCTGGAGAGATGGCTTAGCGGTTAAGCACTTGCCTGTGAAGCCTAAGGACTCTGGTTCGAGGCTCGATTCCCCAGGATCCATGTTAGCCAGATGCACAAGGGGGCACATGCGTCTGGAGTTCATTTGCAGTGGCTGGAGGCCCTGGTGTGCCCATTCTCTCCCTCTCTCTCTCTCTCTGCCTCTTTCTCTGTCTGTCACTTTCAAATAAATAAATAAACATAAAGCAAAAAAAATTTAAAAAATTATAGAATGAGAAATGTTTGCTTTTAAGAAGTTTTATAAAGATGTAATGCTCCTTCTTCTTCCATATGAGACAAACACTTTGAAATTTTATGTGAATGATTTGATGCTTCTGGGTAAAATATTTACTTCAGACACCTCAGATTGGTTTTTATAAAATATTTGGGAGTTGCTGTACAGTGGCAGAGTGATTAAACATGGCTCTGTGTAAAACCAAAGCAGTTGAGCTACCAAATACCAAGTATTTTTGTAGTTAGTAGTTGAGACCTATGAAAAGAAATATGAGCAGTAGTTGCTCCTTCCCAAGGCAGTTGCTGTTCTCTCTCCATGTGGACTGTAGTCCAACTCTGCTATTCCTTATCTCCATTGTGAATTTCGTTCCTTTTTTTTTTTTCTTGGCATGGTGTAAACTTTATTAAATTGTCATTCCAGATGGATGACTGAAAGTGGTCTGCTTTTACCTCAGGTAAACCTGGCCTATGTGGAAGCAGCAGAGTACCTTGCAGAACCTGTTAACAGGGAGCCTCCTTCCAGAGAAGCTCAGCTCCTGACTTTGCAGAACACATCAGAATTTGATATTCTTGTTATTGGAGGAGGAGCAACAGGCAGTGGCTGTGCACTGGATGCTGTCACCAGAGGTGAGTGCAGAGCCCAAGTGGATGGCTGTGACACAGGGAAAGGTTCGTTCTTTCTCCCCTTGTGAGGAGCATCTGTTGTGAATCATAAAAACTAGGCACTTGCAACCATTTTAAAATTAAGTATAATTTGTGTTTTCATTTCACTGAAGATATTTACAAAGAAAACTTTATATTCCTGAAAATGCATTTTTCCAGTTTTTTTTTTTTTTTTTTTTTCCTCTGTGCATCTGACTTTACATGGGTACTGGAGAATTGAGCCCTAGGCCAACAAGCTTTACAATCAATGCTTTTAACTACTGGGCTGTCTCTCCAGCCCCAGTTAAACTTGTCTGATAATAAGCAAAATAAATATATTTTTAAAATTTTAAATTGTGTGTATATTACCTAAACTCACAATGTCAGCCAAGTGCAGAAAAGTTTTATAAACATGAAATATTTTACTAAAAGAATTCTTTTGAGCTGTGTATGGTGGCTCATACCTGCAATCTCAGCTTTTGGGAGGTGGTGGGAAGATTAGGAGTATCAGACTAACCTCTGATACATAACTGCCATGCCCAGCCAGGCTCTTCATCTTTATAACTAAAAAATCATTTCTTTTCTGATTGTTTTGGGTCTTCTGTTAACCATGAGAAGGCTTAATGTTTTTCACACATTCACTGAGTTAGAGATGCTATTGTAACTGCTGCTGTTAACACAAAGGTAGCAAAGGCTTCTAGAATCAGATGTCCTGGAGAAACAGTAACATGTGTTATCCTCAAGTGCTGAATTGAGCTGGGTATTGATGCAAGCAGTTTTAAGCCTGATCTATTTTATTTTCTGTATAAAGTTTAGCATTTATGGCAGGTACATACTCAGTGGTGATAATTTATTACATGGTGTGGGTTTCCTTAGACTAAGGAAGGCACTACCAATACCATTCCATCTAATTATATCATGAACTTGGTAGTATTTATTAGATCTAGTTATCTTATATATTTGGTAGAGTTTACTCTGATGGAAATGAATTTAATGTGATGTAACTACCATAAACAAAAGCTGCCCGACATTACTATGATTTCACAGGATCATGTAAACCTCATAATCTAAGTCCTTTTTTGTTAACTCTAAAGGGGTAAATTTAAAACACAGGGACTGGAGAGATGCCTCAGTGGTTAAGGCACTTGCTTGTAAACCCTAGTGACCTGGGCTTGATTCCCTAGTACCCACATAAAGCCAGACGCACAAAGAAGTGCATGTATCTGGACTTTGTTTTTAGCCACTGGAGGCCCTGGCATGCCCATTCTCTCTGTCTCTTTTCTATTTCTCTGATTATAAACACACACACACACACACACACACACACACACACACACATACATATATTAAAAACATAGGCACTAAAGTCTACTGTTAACACTCCAGTTTTCATATCATTCTTACCTTTAATCATGGAATATAATTTGAACCAGATTATGCTGGAACATGCTAAAACAGATAGGTTGAGCGGTTTATAGTTATCACAGAGTAGTTGGAACTCAACTTTCTACTCTGGCAGCCTAGGCAGGAGAGTGGAAGGAAGGCATACATTTCTACCTTAATGGGAAGCCTTGCTTAGGGACTGCTTGAAGGAATTAAAATATACTAGGTGACCACTTTCTGTATCAAAGAGAGTCATATTACTAGTATAAACCAGGATAACTATTTCTTGTTTTTCCAGTTATTTTCATGTTTTATACTAAGATATATTATCATTTTTATTTAAATTTTGCAAATACTCACCGAGTGTATACTACATGCATGGCAATATACAAGATACTTCAAAGGAATACAGAATTGACTGACAGAGTTGGTACTTTTAGGGAACTTGTATGCATTGACTGAATCATAGAGAATGTATTGTTTTGAAACTTTATAGACATTATAGATGTATAAACATATGAGGATAGTAAAATTGAAGGCCCATGCCAAAGAACATGGGATCAGTGAGTGTGGGAAACAGAGTGGGGGCTGAGACAAGAGTGGGGTAGTAGGACTGGCTTTGGTGTGCCCAAAGCCCTATGAATTTTCTGAATAGGACTCTTGAGGTCCTAGTGGTGCAGCATGGGCTGGCACGTTTGAGGGAGCAGAGATGGGGCACACACTCTTGGGAGACTGGGCACAATGCAGTAAGTACAGAGAAGGGAGGGTGTCTGTAGGAGGATTCTTCCCTGTCTCTCTTCCTCTCTCTCTTCTTTCCTCCTTCCCTTCCTCTTTCCCTTCCCCTTCTTCTTCCTTCCTTCTTTCCTTCCTCCCTCCACCCATTCCCCTCTCCCTTATTTTTCCTCGCTTCCTTCTTTCCTTCCTGTCTTCCTCCTTACCTCTTTTTTCTTCTCTACTTCTTCCCACCGACTCTCCTCTTTTATCCTTTCTCCCTCCGTCTCTTCCTCCCTCCCTCTCTCCTTCCCTTCCATGCTTGTGCAGGAAGTGCACTTAATGGCTGAGCTATCTCTCCAGCCTCAACCTCCTCTTCTCCCCTGTAAAATAATACTATTTATGAGTTACTATAGAGCAAGCCCTGAGCATACAAAACTAATAAGAGGTGGCCTTGCCTCAAAGAGCACTGCCTTCACTGACACTTTCCACTGCCGGGTGCTCAGCAGTGTTCCCGACAGTGCCCATTGCCTTCGTAGATGACTGGAGGTGATAGTGATGGTGATAAGGAGAGCTTCTAGAGCTGGACTGTTGATCAGATCTGTAATTTTTGTAATTAACAACAGCTAAGAACATGATAGTCTTAACCATCTTGTGACATAGTGTTTACTATCAGAAAATAATGCCAGATTTTCTATTTATATGGAATTGTGGTTTACAGCAGCAATGGATAGCCTTAGTTTGCATTTCTTTTATTATACTGGGAACTCTCCGAGGGTAGTGTTTATAATTAAAATGTATAAGGAGATGCTGAGTGTAATCTATATTTATCCTTTTACCACTGTTTTTGAGAGTATCAGTAGCCCTGTGGAGTGTGAAATAATCATGGACCTTTGGTTAATGAATTGTGTATTGTTGCTATTCATTCATGGAATTTGCTCTTTTATTATATTTGATGCTTCACTTAACAACAAATTTTGCTTTCTCTGTGTTTGATACGTTTTTACAAAATTATTTCTGATTGTATCCATTAATCTTTAGTCACATTTGACAAAAATAAATTACTGTGATCTTTTAAAGTTACCAGTAATAATTAGATTTTTCAGGACATCAAAGTTTTGGGGGAACCACTCAGTGTCAAAGGGCTTCTATAAAAATATTTGCACAAGCTTTTTTTTTTTTTTTTTTTTTGAGGTAGGGTCTCACTCTAGCTCAGGTTGATCTGGAATTCACTTTGTAGCCTCAGGCTGGCTTTGAACACATGGCAATCCTCCTGAGTGCTGGGATTAAAGGTGTGCACCACTATAAGCCTGGCTTTGCACAAGCTTTTAGATAAAATATTAGGACCACATGTAATTTTGGTAATGGGTAAGCAAAGATGGTTGTGGGAAATGCAAGTGTCCTGGGGTCTTCACAGAAATCTTTGATGCATTCTCTTCATCTGCATTTTCTTGGAAATCGATTTTCATTTCTTTTATTAGGACTATTTTACTTATCAACACACTAAACACAGTTTTCCTCATGTTCTCCTACAGGTCTAGGACCAACAGAAATGGTTTCATTGTTTCTCACCCATGTCCAGTGACTGGGCAGAGCAGCACTCCTGAGGTTCAGTTGTGGGCATCCTCCTTCCAAGAAAGCAGAGTAAAAGGAGAAGCTGACTAACATTCTCATGTCCAGGAGTGTAGGGTATTTTCTATACTATAGTTCTTATAAAACTATACTTTAAATATTTTTATTTATTTGAGAGAATGAGAAAGGGAGAGAGAATGAGAATGAGTGCACCAGGGCCTCCAGACACTTCATATGAACTCCAGAGGTGTGTCCTACTTTGTGCATTGGCTTCATATGGGTCCTGTGAAATTGAGCCCAGGCCTTCAGGCTTTGCAAGCAAGCACTTTTAACCGTTGTGTCATCTTTCCAGCCTTTTTTTTTTCTTTTTGGTTTTTTGAGGTAGGGTATGACCCTCTAGCCCAGGCTAACTTGAAATTCACTATGTAGTCTCAGGGTGGCCTTGAACTCACAGCAATCCAGTCCACCTACCCCTGCATTCTGAGTGCTAAGTTTAAGGTGTGTGCCACCATGCCCGGTTCTCCAACCCTTCTTTAGTTAGTTCTTTATATTCCTTTTATGTGATGTTACCTGTGTGTGTCTGGGATCCCTGAGGACCTTTTTGGTTTAAAATCTAACATAAAACTGAACTTCATGGGTTCTGCTTAAATTGGAAAAAAGACTACTGCTTGCTAGAAGACAGTATTAGTTGCAGTTCTTTTGCTTAAGAATATATATGTTGAGACCAGAGTGGTGACCCAGGCCTCTAATCCTAGAACTCAGGAGGTGGAAACAGGAGGACCAGGAGTTCAAGGTCATCCTTCACTGTATAGTGAGTTCAAAGCTAGCCTTGGCTATATGAGACCTTGTCTTAGAAAACTAGAGCTAAAACAAAATAAAATGCACATGTACTTCTAGTTTCTAAGTGTCTGGCTAGAAGTTCTTGAATGTCATCATGATTCTTCCAAGTCTGGCCAGTACAGCATAGTAATAGAGGACACAGGTTTGGGCCATACAATGAACCAGGGTCATAGATGGGCCCCATCACTTAGTGCCTTCCTCAAATGTATACAGGTTGTGTGCTTTAATAAGAACAACTAGTTTGTGGTAATGCATATGAGACATTTTCAACAATAACCTTGATTCCCATTAGAAGCAAAAAAATAAAAAGAAGCATAGCAAGAAAATCAGCAATGTATTATTTTTCTATTTTCCTCTTCAATTGTTTGAGAATCTCCTTTGGGTATGACTATTATTTTATATTAGCAAAGTAAAAAGAAGTTTAAAATTATTTATTTATTTATATTTGCAAGGAGAGAGAGAGAGAGAGAGAGAGAGAGAGAGAGAGAGAGAGAGAAAGGAGGAGGAGGAGGAGGAGCAGCAGCAGCAGCAGCAGCAGCACCAGCAGAAGCACCAGGGCCTCTTGCTGCTGTGAAGTCCAGATGCATGTACCACTTATGCATCTGGCTTTATGTGGGTATGGGGAATGGAACCTGGGCCATCAGGTTTTGCAAACAAGTGCCTTTAACCACGGAGACATCTCCCCAGTTGTGACATATATATAAAATGCATTTTTGTAATGGCTCTTACTCTGTATCCCAGGCTGGTCTCAAACTCCTGGTGCTGGCCTCAGGCTGGGATTGTGGGATTGTGGGATTGTGGGATTGTGGGCCTGAGCCACCGAGCCTCATCTCAACCAAAGTGGAAAGAGAAAACAATAGCAGCAGTTCTCATTCCCCGAAAAGGTATTATTACAATTTTAACAATATATGCCAGGTAGAGCGTTGGCTCCTGACTGTGGGGATTAGCAAGTCAGGATTTCTGTGTAACTTAACACAGGTGTTACTTTTTGAGTAATTGATCATTCATGTAGAATGTTCAGACTTGGGTTAGTCCCTTTTCTCTTCTTTTCTTTTCCTTTCCTTTCTTCTCTCTTTTTTTCTTTCCTGTTTTTGTTTTTTGAGCTCAGACCTAGAATTCACTTTGTAGTCTCAGGGTGGCCTTGAACTCATGGCAGTCTTCCTACCTCTAGCTCCCAAGTGCTTGGATTAGAGGTGGCAGTTGCTCTCTGAAACCTAATGTTTAGTTGTGAAAGCTTTTCTAGAGCAAGATGATCTGACCTTTGTTTGAACTATCAAGTGATAGTTCATGGAGCATAGGGACCTAATTCCCCAGTCTATGGTGCCTCAGTCTGCTGTGTTCTGACCTTGGTTCCATTGGTGGTTATTTCAGAGTGACTGTTTCTACCTTTCTGTTGAGCAATACTTTAATAGTGATCTCCCTGAAATTTTATTCTAATGAAATAAAGATTCAGGAGTGTAAATGAGAATGACAATAAAATTTGTAATAGTGAAAAAAAAATCAGCCATGGGTTTAGGAAGAATGGCATGCATCTCATTGTAAACATTTAATATAATACTATTTCTGCTTTAAAATGATATTATTTAAGCTATTGATATGGAAAGTGTTTACAATAAATAATGTTAAATGAAAAAAGCAAAGTATTTCATATGATCATATTTTGTAAAAATGTACATATGTGATTAAATACATGCATAGAAAATGTGAATGTTTAAATACCCAAATGTCAACTGTGCTTATCTCCAAGTGCTGTTATTACAGGAGAGTTTTATTTTATTCTTTTTGCTCCTCTGCATTTATTATATTGAGCATGTTTTCATGCATAATAAGATAATCAGTAAAAGGTATTAAACTATACTTGTGTTCTCTTCCATGTTGTGAAAGTTAAATGTCGTACCATTTCTCCTTTTCCATTGTAATTATCCCTCTATATTCATCCACCTGCCTTGATCCATGAAGTGTTGGAAATGGCTAGAAGGTTTCACTTAGGTCAGAAAAGACAAAGCTGTCTTTATAGAGCTATTATCAGTTTGGACCCCTTGCCTGACCCAGAAGACACAATTTAAATCCATTATAAGATGGTATGAAGATGAGTGAAAGGGAGATTTCTAGTTGAGCTGGCCCTACTTTTCTACTATTAGTTAATCTAGTTATTGTGCCTAAGATTTCACCCCATAGTTTATTAGTTTATTACTGTTAGGCAATTCCTGAAGCTTCCTGCTAAAATTAATAGGAGAGACAAAAGATGAAGCAGTAATAGCACTCTTGGTTATTCTGGTTCATCTTAATCATGACAGGGCTCATTGCTTTCCATAAAAAGTAATTGCTGAAGGAAAGACAGGGGAGAGAGGAGAGAAGAGAGAATAAAGAAGCCAAGTCTCCCTCAGAATCTTGAACTAGCTGGAACTTGCCTAGCGTGTGCAGAGGCCCGCCTTCACACAGGGATGTGGGGATCACTCTTTCTTTTCTCTGACAGATAATATTCCCCAAACCCCTCAAGCCCTTGGAGTAAGCAGTTGCTTGGATATTGGAAACAGTAATTTTGATTTCTCTGACCTTAACTGTTTTAATTAATAATGCAAAACATGTTTGTTGAATGCTACATCAAAATACTATCTAGTCAGTCTGAGAGGATAAAACAGGTCTCCCCATTACTTTTGAAATTATAAAACTTAAATGAGAAAACAAAGCTTTTCATTTAAGAATAATGATTTTTAAGTTTTATTTATTTATTTCTCTATTTGAGAGAGAGAGATGGGGCCCAGATAGAAAATGGGCATGCCAGGGCCTCTAGTCACTGCAAATAAACTCCAAAAGCATGTGCATCTGGCTTTATGTGGGTACTGGGGAATCAAACCTGGGTCCTTTGGCTTTGCTGGCAAGTACCTTATCCTCAGCCATCTCTCCAGCCCAGTGCCAGTGATTTTTGAGGAGGGAAACAGATTAGAATAAAAACAAATAAAAAGAAGCCAGTGGCATGAGTATAGAGATATGAGATTAGAACCACAGCACTTTGGAGGCTGAAGTGAGTTAGTTATAGGACAGTCTTACAAAGGGAGACCCTATCCCGCAAAAATACCCAACTTCCCCCACCCCCAATATCTTAAAGCCTTATATTTTTATTGTGCCATTGTGGCTCATTATTTAATGATTAATGCTATGAGAATCAGCTATCACTTCTGTAACACTTTCAAATTATGTTACTTAACTACATCCATATAGCAAAAATTGGTAATGCAGAGCGTTGGATATGCGATATCAGTTGATTTTTGTTTGTTTGTTTGTTTGTTTGTTTTTGTTTTTGTTTTTGTTTTTACGTGATAGGGTCTTACCCTAGCTCAGGTGGACATGGAATTTGCTATGTAGTCTCAGGATGGCTTTGAACTCATGCCAATCCTCCTTACCTCTGCTTCTCGAGTGTTGAGATTAAAGGCACGCATTACCATGCCCAGCTATCAGATGAAAAATTTAAGCCTTTTTTTGTAGTTCAAAAAATGTTTTGATTGAATGGTGGTTTAATGCATGAATTTAATAGTAAATTTTGAGGTTAAGTTTCTGTTTTTGCTTTGGGAAAAGAAGTATTTATTTCACTTCAGAGGTCCTGTTGGGTAGCTTGGTGCTTTGACACTGGAAGTAATGGTACAAAGAAAGCCATCACAACACAGCCAGCTTGGGTTGACTGAGAGACTTATTTTACATTTTGTTAGTATTCACTATGATTTCTCACATAAATACATGTGAATAACTTTTAAATGTCCACTACTGGAAAAAGCAGTGTTGAGAGCTGGGAAATGTGAGCACTCTCTTAAATATCCTGACATACCCTTCTGAGATGGCTGGCTAATTTCTCAAGGCATTCTCTTCCTCTCACTAGTTAGTTTGGGAAACAGAGAAAAATTCCTTGCTGACCGGCCCATAAAATTCTGTCTTGATAGCATCTTCCTGTCACATCTTCACCTTGAGAGGCCAGCTTCTTCCTTGTGCTGCTCAGGCTGTGTTTCCGCTAACCCCTTTCTGGCCCCAACCTTTACCCTGTCAGTCAGAGAAATCATTCCAGGACCTGAATCCAATTTTTTTAGCTTCAAGCCCTTTAATGGTTCCCTTGACAGGCAGCATAATAGTATTTCTCAAAACAATATCTGAGAACTTTCTGGAAAAATGTAAAACTTATGTCTTTTTAAAAATAAGTTGCCAGACATGCTGTGGATCTTTGGAATGGATACCCAGTAACTGAGCCCAGTACTGTGTCCATACTTCCTTATCATCCCTGCCAAGTCTTTTTTTAATGATGAATCAGGCTACTAACACCGATTAGGACCTGCAGCCATGTTCATACAGCCTTTTTCTTTAGGAACACCTAGAAATTACTTCCCTGTGTCCCGCAGTGGCCTGCAGGCAGGGTCCACATGTCCCAGAATGGCTGAGAGGCCCCTTGTGATGGGCTTTGATACCTTCTCCCCTTGGGATCCTCACAGTGAACACCGTTCGCTCTACTATCCAGGGACAAGAAGCCCTGAGTAAGTTGGGCTACTCAGTCATTTGCCCCCTTTGCTCCCCTCTCTTTTCTACTCCCCCTTGTCATCATCCTCCTCCTCTTCAAGGATTTTTTTTTTTTTAATTCCTCAGGAGGGCTAAACACTCATTACTTATTTTTATCACTTTCACAATTTATGAGTCTGTTCATTAACCTTCTCCCACTCCTCCCCCCTGCCAAAAAGAAAGAAAGAAAGAAAGAAAGAAAGAAAGAAAGAAAGAAAGAAAGAAAGAAAAAGAAAGAAAGGAAGGAAGGAAGAAAGAAAGGGAAATGAAGGAAGCAAGTAAGGAAAAAGAAAAAAAAATGACCATGGCTAAGAGCAGAACTAACCTGTGGGCATAAAGATAAATACTTAGGAAGCAGTTTGACAACACATCTCTTTAGCAAAATGATAGCTCTCCCCTAGGGCCTATGGTCTCCCTAGTTAAGGGCTTTTGCCTGGTATTCAGTACAAGGCATGAATTCCTTCTTGTGTAGAGTGCCTTAAAACCTATCAGAGAGTGGTTGGTTATAACACAACATTCATGTCACTGTTGGACCAAGAGGTTATGTCTTTCCTGATGGGTCACTATTTTAAGATATAGGTTCAATCATGGGTGATGCTGTTGATGACTACTTCTCTCTTTAGCAGCCTATACAATACTGTTTTGGTTTTTTGAGGTAGGGTCTCACTGTAGTCCAGGCTGACGTGGAATTCACTATGTAGTTTCAGGGAGATCTCAAACTCATGGTGATCCTCCTACCTCTGCCTCATGAGTGCTGGGATTAAAGGTGTGCGCCACCATGTCTGGCTCTACAATACTTTATAGCACTATGGAAACTAAGGATGCTTCTGCCTCTGGTTCTGTTTAATATCTTTATGTCATGTAACCAGTGGGTTTGGTGTCTTCAGAGTATCTTTCCCTGCTCTTAAGGTTTAATTCTATACCTTAGACTGGCTTGGAAACTAAGGAATCTCTAGCCCGAGCCTCTTGAGATCTGGGCTTACAGGATGCCATGCTTCACCAAGTCCGATTTTCTTCCTTTCCCTAAGCTGGACTCTGCTTACCATCAGTGCCCTAACCTACTCTTCACATATTAACACTGCTGTATAGATGGAGCTTTCCTTTTTTCCCCCCTCCATCTTATGTATATTTTTTTTATTTTTGACAGCTTCCATAATTATAGACAATAAACCATGATAATTCCATCCCCTCTCACTTTCCCCTTTACAAATTCACTCTCCATCATATCCCCTCACCCTCACAATAAGTCTCTTATTTTGATGTCATTATCTTTTCCTCCTATTATGATGGCTTTGTGTAGGTAGTGTCAGGCATTGCAAGGTCATGGATACCCAGGCCAATTTGTGTCTGGAAGAGTGCATTGTAAGGAGCCCTGCCCTTCCTTTGGCTCTTACATTCTTTTTTTTTTTTTTTAAATTTTTTTTGGTCATTTTTTATTTATTTATTTGAGAGCGACAGACACAGAGAGAAAGACATATAGAGGGAGAGAGAGAGAATGGGCGCACCAGGGCCTCCAGCCTCTGCAAACGAACTCCAGACGCGTGTGCCCCCTTGTGCATCTGGCTAAAGTGGGACCTGGGGAACCGAGCCTCGAACCGGGGTCCTTAGGCTTCACAGGCAAGCGCTTAACCGCTAAGCCATCTCTCCAGCCCGGCTCTTACATTCTTTTTGCCACTTCTTCTGCAATGGACCCAGAGCCTTGGAAGGTGTGATAGTGATGTTTCAGTGCTGAGCACTCCTCTGTCACTTCTTTGCCACACAATGGTGTCTTTTGAGTCATCCCAGAGGTCATTACTATCTGGAAAGAGAAGCTTCTCTAACCAAAAGTGAGAGTAGCATTAATATATGGATATGAACATTAAGAGAAGTGCTTACCAGGCAGTTTGGTGAGCATTATATATGCATTTAGTCAAACACCAGCAGGCATTATACCCCTAGGTCTCATGACTTCCCTCCATTATAGGTTTTCAAACAATGAACAACAGCATCACTTAGTTTCAGTGTGTTAAGACTGAGTGAGCCATGGATACAGCGCTTTCTCACAATATGTGGTGTGGACTGCGGCCTGGATACCTTATGACCTGCCATCCATGGCCTCTTGTTTACTTCACTAGTTACATGACAGCTTGTTTCACCAGGGAACATGCTGGGGTTGGGGAGAGAGGGAGAAAAGCAGTGGGTTATGTCTTATGCAGGGATAAAATCTATGATCATAGCCTATAGGGCACTTGGGTATACCTGAGTGCAAGCTGTTTTTGGATGGGATACTGCTAGTCCTCAGAGTCTCTCTCTCCTACCTTTCCTGGTGTGGGTGTCTTCATGCTCTGACTGCTCTTCCAAGATTTAAAGAGAGTTATATCTTAAGTAATCTGACTCCTAAATGCCATCTGAAAGTCAACTCCTGCGTCTGATCTTCAGTTGAAGAAAAGACGGGCTATTTTAGAATAGCGAAAGTCCCTTGTACTTTGTTAATGTAAAGATGATAGAGCTTGCTAGTGTGCATTCTGAAAAAATTTGCAAATGTAATTTTGACTCTATACAATTTAGGATTCATGGTCTGAATTCATCTTCTAGCCTGGAGTAAAACAAAAGTTTTCCTCTGCCTGCACATGATCCCTATTAAAACCCCCTTCCTGAGGGGAGCCACTCAACTACTAGGTTCATATCTACTGTCCCCACTCTGACTCTTGCTGCTTTTAAAGAGATATGTACTAACTTGCTCTCTTTTTCTGTGCACTTAATGCATCCAGGACTACATTTATTAAGCTTTGTTTATGTTGTAATAAATAGCTGAGAAGGTTGCAGAACTTTCTCAGGAATAATGCTTAAAAGTAGTGACATGGGTTTATGATACCTGTAATTTCTGTGTTATTTTGTTAGTTAGGATGGGACATTAGCAGTGTTTGACCTTAAATCAAAATTCTCACCTTTCCATACTTTCCAGATATCTTGTCCTTTTAAGGGGATGGCTTTGATTTTATGATGACATTTTGGTATAATTTTTAAGCTGCTAAAAAGTTATAAAAACAACCCTCTGGTATTAGATGTAATAAGTGGTTCTGAATTAAATGCATGCACAGGTTCTCCTGTTCCACTTTGTGAGCCCAAACTGCTCCTATTGCATATTTTCATTGTAATTGATTCCATGGTGTTCTCTTATCCCCTGGAAATTCCTCTTGGATGGGTGCTGATGTGTACTTCAGGCTTCCTGACATTGCAGTTCTCATTTCTTGGCTAGTGTATGGTACTTGCAGCATCAGCATTGCTGGACATCTCCAGTCCTGGAAAGGCACCAGGAAACCAACAAACAAAAAAAGAGAAGCAGGTTTTCTCCTTAGGTGTATAGTGACTTTCAGATAAAGGGAACAGTGTTAATTCTAGAATTGACCCATCTTTCCTCAGCTTTACCTTATCAAGAATATCTTCTTTTCTCAAGGACATGATATGTACTGTGTTCATTTGTCTAGCTTGTATTTCTTCATCATTCTAAAATATTGTCATATGCAAACATTGTTAAATTTTTTAGAAATCATTTATTATTTATGTGTGTGTGTGTGTGTGTGTGTGTGTGTGTGTGTGTGTGTGTGAAAGAGAGAGAGAGAGAAAAAAAAAAAGAAAAAGAGAAGCACATAGAGAGAGAATGGGCTCACTAGGGCCTCCGGCCATTGCAAATGAACTTGAGATGCATGTTCCATCTTATACAGCTGGCTTACCTGTGTCCTGGGGAATTAAACCTGGGTCCTTTGGCTTTGTGGGCAATTGCCTTCACCAATAACTCATCTCTTCAGCCCATACACAAACATTTTAAAATTAGACTGTATTCAATAATAGAAGTTATTCTCTTTTATCCTGTTGGATATTTTGGATCTCTCCCTTCTCCATCCTATATTGGCTATATCACCACCCCAGGCACATTTGCACATGGGAGTCATCACATAGAAGGGGTCTGGCCTTGATTTTCTGGGGCTGCATCAGAGTAGCTCAGAGATGAGGGGAGGGAGCTGCTCTGGGCTCAGTAGAGAGGTATGAGCATGTATTCCTTAAGGCTTTGTGGTGACACTCCACATGAGTAAATGCTGTCAGGCTCTCCTTTGATCCCCAAATGCACCAGAGCATGTTGCTGCCATGAAATACTGTAATATTTTCTAGGTGTGATTCATTCACAGTTTAATATGCTTCTCATTGTGGCTTGACTTTTCCCTCAGGAAGAGCCTAAAATCTCTTCATTATAATATAGACAGTGTACTGCACTTTGAATACAAATTTATCCATGTTCAGACTAATTTTTCCTGTGATTGTCTCTACCCTGGAGAAGTGCCTTTAATGAATTACATACAAATTGTGTAATTTAAGAAGTTAATTTGGTTTTCTGGTTACACAGGACTAAAAACAGCCCTTGTAGAAAGAGATGATTTCTCATCGGGGACCAGCAGCAGAAGCACTAAATTGATCCACGGTGGTGTGAGATACCTTCAGAAGGCCATCATGAAGTTGGATATTGAGCAGGTAATTGTGTATGCTGGTTGTTAAACAAAAATTGTGACTGTGCTTTTTCTACCCAATTAAATCAGGCTTTAAAAATTCATTCCTGTTGGAAGTACCTCTTTAGTGCATACTGCTAGACTGTCTTTCAGGAGAGGTGTGCCAGTTCTTTGCTGGTGTATTTTGTTTATGGGCAATCAGGAGTGTTTTCTAACTTACATTGCTTAAGCATGTCAGAGGAGCAGATTTACAAAATCTTTTTTGCATGTGTTGCCTTTTGATAATTGATTTTTTTTCCCAATGGCCACCAAATTGCTACTTTGCAGGCAGTTTGGGGGAGCTGTGTTGTAATGCAGAGGAAGTGCCAAATGGATCCTCTTAACGGCCACTGCAATCATTCCTTTATATTGTCACTGACATATTCTTCGGGAAGAGATGATCTGAGTCATGCTTTCCCCATGTCACACCTTATTGTGTCCAGTCTGCCACCATTTGAAAACTGCCAAGGCAGTGTGGGGACTGACATTTCCCTGAGGACTAAGAAAAATTCAGCTTCACTCCCTATGTGCTTTTCATACAAGAAAAACACAGCAACACTGACTGGCCATTGTCAAGTTTGAAGCTGTCCCTCTGTATTTTCCTTGACAAGTCACTTTTGAATCTGTCCCCTTTCTTATGTTTCTCTTCAGCCTTGTGATGGTTGAGGAAAAAAAAAAAAAAAAAAAAAAAAAACCAGCATAGGATTTTCAACCAGCTACATTACTTAGTCCATATCTATGGGCCTTATGCTCATTTGTAAAATTTATATAATAATGATATTGATGCTAGCTCTTTAGAGAGGCATAATGGGGACCATAAGAGTTAAGACAAAGCCTTCTTTATAGTTTGTACAATGCTGTGCATCTGTGACATATCTTTTTTTTTTTTTTTGATGGGTTTAGGGAAGCAAGAAAAACTTCTAGTATGAATGTCAACAACCTGTAATCTCTTAGGTGGAGAAAATATTATGGAGAACTGAGAAAGGGGGACATTACAGAGAATGCAAGATAAATGGTTACAATAATCTTGTAACTCAAGTCAGGAAAATCTCTTACACCTGGGAACTCTGACAGCATGTTTTTCTCCTATGCAAATACAGTTAAGGTTTCTAAAAAATCTTTGAGGTTGACAGCATGATGTATTATTAGAAATTTGATTAGGAAGGAGCTCTCCTCGCTCAGAGGTGGAAGGCTTCTGTATATCAATCAGTTGGCAGGGTGTCTATTTGCCATTTGAAAATATTATGATCTGTTACTGCCAAACTAATTTTCTCTGTTTTGATTTTCAGTATAGGATGGTAAAGGAAGCCCTTCATGAACGTGCCAACCTACTAGAAATCGCTCCTCATTTATCAGCTCCATTGCCTATAATGCTTCCAGTTTACAAGTAAGCCTTTGGTATCACCTGTATATTATTTGCTTGTCTGAGGTCAACAGAACAGCAGTTTTAATGGAAATAATCCTTCAACGTGCACTTCTTAATGTGGATTTAATTGGTCTTTATCTTTAATCTGTTTCAAACGCTTCTTTGGTACATTTTAAAGTGTAGATCTTCTTAAATACTCTCTGTGGACCAGTCTTAGGGGATTGAGTTCTGTGTGTATTGTCAATGATGTTTCATTCTAGCTTCTGAAAGTATTTAGATGAACAGCTGCGCTTGCACTGAGGAATACACAGGTCATATGAAGAGTGTAAAATACAGACCCCAAAACTATCTTGCTGCAGAATATGAACCTTTTGTGGAGCCAGTCAAAGCCCACATGGTTTTGGATCATTTTGGGGTCTAAGTTAACCAAAGGAAAATTTGTCCTGGAGGTGTCAGATTATGTTATCAAATCTTATTTTCTTAGTGTGAGAATTCTGCATGAAGTTGGAGACCCACTACTGCCAAACAGTGGACTATGTAATACCCTCACCTTCACTAAGATCCCCACCCGCCCACATGAGCTAAATCCACCTCTGGACCTGGGAGGCCCAGGCATTGGTATTTATCTTGAGTGTTTCCAAGAGAATTCTAATTTGTGGATAGAATGAGGACCACAGGGAAGATTTACTTCAACTCTAGCTTATTTATTTACTTATACACTTCCAGCTTGATTTGTTAAAAACAGATATGCAGGGTCCTAAATGTTTTTTCAGCCCACTTCTAGGAGTACTTAGGTTTTCTTTCTTCCTTTGTTTGTTTCTTTCTTTCTTTCAATATTTTATTTATTTATTTAATTTTTTATTTATTTATCTGAGAGTGACAGACACAGAGAGAAAGACAGATAGAGAGAGAGAGAGAGAGAATGGGCGCGCCAGGGCTTCCAGCCTCTGCAAAGGAACTCTAGATGCGTGCGCCCCCTTGTGCATCTGGCTACCGTGGGACCTGGGGAACCGAGCCTTGAACCGGGGTCCTTAGGCTTCACAGACAAGCGCTTAACCGCTAAGCCATCTCTCCAGCCCCAATATTTTATTTATTTACTTGAGAGAGAAAGAGAGAGTGAGAGAGGGAGAGAATGGGCATGTTAGGGCTTCTAGCTCCTGCAAATGAACTCTGGACATATGTGCCACCTTGTGCATCTGGCCTGCGTGATTACTGGGGAATCCAACCTGGGTCCTTAGGTTGTGCAGGCAAGTACCTTAACCAATAAGCCATCTCTTCAGCTCCTTTTTTTTTTTTTGTTTATTTTTATTTATTTATTTGAGAGAAAGAGGCAGAGAGAAAGAGGCGCATCAGGGCCTCCAGCTACTGCAGATGAACTCCAGGTGCATGCGCCACCTTGTGCATCTGGCTTACATAGGTACTGGGGAATCAAGCCTCAAACTAGGGTCCTTAGGTTTTACAGGCAAGCACATAACTGCTAAGCCATCTCTCCAGCCCAGCCCCTCTTTTTTAAAAAATATATATATTTATTTACTTGAAGGGGAAGAGTGAGTTTAGGTGTGCTAGTGCCTTTTGCCACTGCAGAGAACTCCAACTGCACGTGCCCCTTTGCATCCCCTTCATGAATGTGAGTTTACATGAGTACGGGGGTGATCAGGATTTGTAAGCAAGTTCCTTTAACCACTGAGCCATCTCTCCAGCCTCTACTTTGGTTTGCTTAGACAGAGTTTCTTGTAACTTAAGGTGACATTCTCTGTTTTCTAAAGAAACCTTTCTCCCTTTTTATGTTGTAGGTGGTGGCAGTTACCTTATTACTGGGTGGGAATTAAGCTGTATGACCTGGTTGCAGGGAGTAATTGTCTGAAGAGTAGTTACGTGCTCAGCAAATCCAGAGCCCTGGAACATTTTCCCATGCTGCAGAAGGACAGATTGGTAGGAGCCATCGTCTACTATGATGGTATGTGATATTTCAGTTTCTCTTTTTTTTTTCTTTTGGCACAGATGGCCTTCCCTCTCACTCTGACCCCTCATTATACTGTTACTTTTACAGCACTCTGTAGTGAGATAGGTTTATATTCTTGGTTTTAATGCTAATTTTACAACATACAAACACACACACAATACTATTTTCTCCAGTACTGTCTAAAAAGCACCCACAATCTTTAATTCTAATGTGTTTTGTTTTATTTGTTTATTATTATTATTTTTATTATTATTATTATTGATTTTTTGAGGTAGGGTCTCACTCTAGCCCGGGCTGACCTGGATTTCACTATGTAGTCTCAGGGTGGCCTCGAACTCAAAGCGATCCTCCTACCTCTGCCTCCCAAATGCTGGGATTAAAGGCGTGAGCCACCTCGCCTGGCTTTATTTGTTTATTTTTATTACTTTATTAAGACATTCTAGACCAGGCTGAACTGGAACTCAGTATGTAGCCCAGGCTGGCCTTCATCTTGTGGCAATCATCCTGCCTCAGCTTCTGTAGTGCTGAGATGATAGGTGTGAGCCCCCTCTCCTGGCTGTTTGTCTTGTACATTCCTTTTCTTCCTTCACCTCTTAAGTCTCATGGTTGGTTTGGTCCATTTCTCATAGTTATGAATGTCAGTCCACCCTCATGCCATTCAATTTGTTATATGTTTGCCAGAGAATACTTGGCTCATGAATATATTATGATGTAGAAAGCAGCCGAGGATCTGTTAGGTTTTCTAGATGAAACCTCTATTTTCAAGGGGTTATAAACCTAGAGAAAAATGCCCCCTGGGCTGAAATTGACATGTTTGTGTTATGCATAGGACACATTCTTGGACATATAATTTATGTGCCGAAGGTAGATGAGCATTGCATCTGTTAAACCAAACCCTCCAGTTTCATGGCTTATTTTATTGCTACTAGATGTTTTCTAACAGTGACCTTATCTGATGTCCATTTGCCACATGCTCTGTGTGAGTTCTTGTGTGTATATGTGTGTGCACAATATCATCTGGGCATTCTGTTTTTGAAGGAACTAAGCAGTCATTTCTAGATGGGTCATAAAACAAAACAATACATGGAAAGTCATCTGCGAATGATTAATGGTTGTTTTAAAGGTTGTATGGGAATAGAACATAGTCTAACCATTTTCATGGACACAGAAAATCATACATGATCAGGTCTTACATGTGACACACAGGACAACTTAGGCTCTGTATCTCAGTTTCCCGGTCCCCTATGTAGACTTTTATATTTCGTGTTTAAAATCCAAACTCTGCATAGAGAAATGTGTGTGTGTGTGTGTGTGTGTGTGTGTGTGTGTGTGTGTGTGTGTGGTTTGTTTTAGGAGACTTTGATACTTGATATTATGGGATGTCCTCAAGACCATCCTACTTTTCCCTCCCTCCCTCCTTCCCTTCCTTTTTCTCTCTCTCTCCCTTTCTTTCTTTTTCTCTTCTCCTCCCTCCCTTACTTCCTTTTCTTTCTTTCTTTCTTTCTTTTCTTTCTTTCTTTCTTTCTTTCTTTCTTTCTTTCTTTCTTTCTTTCTTTCTTTCTTTCTCTCTCTCTTTCTTTTTTTCCTCTTCTGGTGTTTTTTCTGAACCAATTCCTCTGTCTTTCAGACTTTCATGTATAAATGCAAAATATATATGTACAGAGGGGGCAATGGGGACCAAACTGAAGAAAATGTCCTAGGAGCAACAATGTTAGAAAAATGTTAAGGGTCTTAGACAAACATTAAAAGCTAGAAAATTAACAGTTTGCAGGGCCTTTCAGCATCTGCAACACCACAGGGGGGGCACTTAACTACTTTTTTGGTGCCCTTGATGGGCCTACATGTTAAAGGACAACCTTCCCTATGAATCTGCTTTCTGTGCATCAGGTCCTTAATGTTAATCCTCTGTAGTTTATTGGGTGATTATAGTAAAGAGGTTCTTGGTCCAGGAGGAGTAGGAAGGCATTTGTAAATAGCATCCTGTCCGTGCTGCTCTGTAAATGCGTGCGGCCTTTGCTTCATAGTGCTCATTCTTCCCACACAAACCCTCTCAAGCGCTGATCATTTTCTACAACCTGGGATGTGTTGAGTACAGACTAATTTAATTTATTAGCTTGTTAATATCTGAATTTCGTGATGAGGAACATTAGTGGATATCATTATCTGAACTTGTATTATCTTTGTTTAGTTAGAAATTACAGACTGTCATTTTTTTCTACATGGAGAGTCCAAGAAAAACCTGTGTTTTGTAACATAGAAGACATTCTAAATAGATTGAAGAGAATTCCTTTAGTCTAGAATTGATCTTTATAAATTGCAGAAATATGTTTAGCAAAGATTATTGAGAAATTGAAAAACTATTCAGTTTGATGTGGTTATTTGGACATAGGTCACAAAACTCAAGTATTGAAGTGAAGGAGTGCAAATAAGTCTACTATAGTTATATGAAGTAAATGATTTGATTTTTTACCATGTTCTAAAATTATTCAGGAACAAATGTGTCAATTTAAGGTGGGGAAAAACAAAAATGTATAGACTTGTTGGGTTTTACAATGTATTCACAGATACAACTTTATTTTACTTGATACAATGTGATAAGCAATTAAGTGTTGACAGGAAATAGGACAATGGAAGCCTAAAGGCAAAGAATGAAATGCATTAAATACACACTCAGGAAGGGTACAGAAAGCCCTACTCCTTGACCAGGAAAACTGCTATTCAAAGTGTTTCAGAAAGAACCATTACAAGCATGTGTATACTTTGTAAAATGAAGTTTTGTTACCAGTAATAAATATATTCTTTTTTGTAAATAACTATTATGAGAATATATGTAATAACTTAAGTTATTGTAAAATGATTCCAGGCTTGATATACCCCCCCCTTTTTTTCAAGGTAGGGTCTCCCTTTAGCCCAGACTGACCTGGAATTCACCATGTAGTCTCAGGGTGGCCCTGAATTCATGGCGATCCTCCTACCTCTGCCTCCTGAGTGCTGGGATTAAAGGCATGTGCCACCACGCCCGGCTTGATATACCCCTTTTTAAGTCCTTAAATTCACGTACAATTATCTGTTCTAAGGGAAAAAGAAACTTTTATAATTCCCAGCTAGAGAGAATCTTTTGTTTTAAAGAGTTTTAAAAGTATTTATTTTTTATTTATTTGAGAGAAAGAGAGAGAGACAGACAGAGAGAGAGAGAGAGAGAGAGGGAGGGAGGGAGGGAATGGGATTGGGTACATGCCAGAGAATTTAACCACTGCAAATGAACTCCAGATGCATGTGCCACCTTGTGCATCTGGCTTTATGTGGGTACTGGGGAATCGAACCCCAGTTCCTTTGGCTTTGCAGGCAAGCACCTTAACCACTAAGCCATCTATGCAGCCCTAGAGAGAATCTTGATTCAATGAAATGATTGTATAAGTTAATAACATCAACTTTAAAACACTACCAGGAGCTTTGTTAAGTAAAACCTTGTATTAGTAACACATCCTACAGTTGTTTTAATGCCAGTAAGAAGTGGACTATACAATGGTGTGGAAATGTGGTGGGATAGATTACTCCAACATTACCATAAAGATGGTCCAGGGGTTTAGGCAACCTTTGAAAGGCCTTCACCAGAGATGTTAAGGTTGTAAGACATTCCTTTTGCAGTACAAAATACACTGATATCAAAAGATTCTTAATTATTCCTAATCATACTTCATCTTAAATCAATTCTGATAGCTGCTGTATAAAAGTAGCTGAATAAATTTTTCATACTTTTTGTTTTGTTTTTGTTTTTGGAGTCAGGTTCTTGCTATCTAACATAGTCTAGCTTTGAAATCTCTATCCACCTGCCTCTGTCATCTGAGTGCAGGAATTACAGTTATGAAGCATAACACAGATCTTCATACTTCCTGGTGTAGTTTTATTGGCTGTTTTGTGTAATGGCATAAGTGTGAACCATTGTAATATTTTATTGTCAACTATTAAAAGGCAAACTGATACATATAGAGGAATAATGGCTTTTTTAATGCAGACAGAGGAAATATTAAGTTTCTCAGTAAAATCTATATGAAATGAAAGTGGAGATACAAGAGGACATACCAGATTTTCCCTGTAGTTATATCTTCTTCTGTGCGGTCAACTCTCCAGCTTTCTCACTGCGCTGTGTCCACACGTTTCCTTCTGCTTGTAGGAACTTGGTCATGGCTATTACTACTGACAAGAAGGTTACTAGATAGATAATGCTAAACAAACCATTCTCTGCAGACAGTAGGAAGTGCTAAAGCATGCTGTGTGAACTAGCTGTTGGGGATGTGGAGGGGAAGCCAGGTTCCTCAGGAGCTTCTGTTGTCTATCTATCAACTTCACTTCAATTTTCTAGCTCCCCAAGGTGGTGTCTCCTGCCTTTTATCCCAGCACTAAGGAAGTGGAGGCAAGAGGCTCAGAAGTTCCAAGTCACCCTCAGCTACATAGTGAGTTGAAAGCCAGCTTTGGCTCCATAAGGCTCACTCTCAAAAATCAAAAAACAAAAACAAAAACTAAACAGGCCAGACGTTAGTGCATGCCTTTAGTCCTAGTACTCAAGCCAGAGGAAGGAGGATCACTGTGATTCAGGCCCACCCTGAGACTACATAGTGAATTCCAGGGCAGCCTGGGTAGAGCAAGATCCTACCTGAAAAAAAAAATTAAAAAAAAAAAATTAAAAAACAAAACAAAACAAACAAACAAACAAACAAACAAAAACCCAACTGAACTAAAAAAAATTCCAGTTCCCAGGGGGCTCCCTGGTGCCATTCTAGTTGGATTTCAGTCATCCAATCCACTGCATAGAAAATGAAATATAATTAAAACTCATTAAATATCTAAAGCCATTAAATAACCCCATTAAGCCTCTCCTATAAAATGAAACCAGAGAACAAAATTATAGCTTTAAATTCTTCCTTTCTGACAGTCAAGGCACTGACAGAGAAAGATATCTGTTATTTCATACCTGACAGTGCTTGTCAGTATTTCTTATGCACATATGAAAATAACAATGTGAAGAAACTGTGCTGGCTTTCCAAGTGTAAATAAAAGTTAGTTCCATCCATGTTTCAAAGGGGAATTAAAGCCTGACACTCACTAGCATATTCATTTTTATTATAGCCTAAAACTCATAGCATACAAATAGATGAATTCAGCTCTTGAGAAAGCAAAGCCAATTTAATCTCTGGCTCCCCTGAGGTAAATGTAGTTCACAGTCCTGCCCCTCACCCCAACCTTAGCTATAATCCCTGGCTCCTGGAGGTAAAAATGCACTGAAGTGAGGAAAATTCTACAGCAGGATATAATGATCCAAAATGACAGGGACAATAATGACAATGAATTTCATGTCTCCTAGTCATAAGCTAGAGATGCTTGACTAGGCTGACTTACACAATTACATTGTTACAGGTACAGCAGGAGATGCAGTTAGCCGTGTGCTTTGGGGAATGATGCCTCTGGCAAAAGGCAGGCAGGCTGTGGCATCCAGACTCTTTTGTTAGGAACAAACTATTACTCTTTTAGGCATGCACCCAGATTGTACACTTTAATGAAAGCAAGCCTGGGCTAATGACAAATATTTTAAGGTGTTGATTATATCTATTTTGAAAGAAAAAAAAAGAATCAATAATACCAGAAAGGTGATTTTTCTTCTCCCTATAGTGAAATCTGAAGATGGTGTCTATGATTCTCATTTGTCCCACTTGTAAAAAAGAAGTTGAGATATTTGGTTCTTATCTATTTTAAATCACAGAGACACATTAATTTCTCCAGAGTATAGAAATAGGTTGAACAGATGAGTGAACAAACTAGATTTACAAATATAAGTTTAAGCTATTTGCTGTTTAATACAATTCTTGTAAATTGGACTGACATATTTAAAATTGAGCATGTGAGCTTCCTAGGTAACAGAATCATCTGTGAAGTTTCAGGAAGAACAACTTAATGCCTCTCTGCTAGACTATTATTTTTTTTTTTTTAGGTAGGGTCTCATTCTAGCTCAGGCTGACTGGAATTCACTGTGTAGTCTCAGGATGGCCTTGAATTCACAGGGATCTTCCTACCTCAGTCTTCTGAGTGCTGGGACTAAAGGGGCATCTTCTGCTTAGATTTGTTATTTATTTGTTTATTTTTAATTACGACTTCCAAGATTGTAAACAATATCCCATGGCAATGCCCCCGCTTCCCCTGCTTTCTTGAAACTCCATTCTCCATCATATCCCCTCCTCCTCTCAGTCTCTTTTTTATTTTGATGTCATGATCTTTGCCTCGTCTTATGATGGTCTTGTGTAGGTAGTGTCAGGCACTGTGAGGTCATGGATATGCAGGCCATTTTGTGTCTGGAGGAGCATGTTGTAAGGAGTCCTACCCTTCCTTTGGCTCTTACATTCTTTCCATCCCCTCTTTCGCAATAGACCCTGAGCCTTGGAAGGTGTGATAGAGATATTTCAGTGCTGAGCACTTCTCTGTCACTTCTCAGCACCATGGTACGTTCTGAGTCATCCCAAGGTCACTGCTATGTGAAAAGAGGAGGTTCTCTACTAAAAGTGAGAGTAGCATTAGTACATAGATATGAACATTAAGAGAAGTGATTACTGGGCAGTTTGATAAGCATAGTATATGTATTTAGCCAGACAACAGCAGACGTTTTACCCCTAAGACTCATGACTACCCATTTTAAGTTTTCAGTATCAGGGCTGTATTCCCTCCCATGGAGCAGGCACGCAGTCCAATTAGAGGGCAGTTGGTTTCCACCATATTGGCTCATTTGGCCTGGCTCGCAAAATTTAAGGCTTGCATTGTCCACTGTTAAGTATCTTCACTGCTCATTTCTCCTCTCCCATTGAACTGCATACAGAATGGCTTCTTCCAGCTTTCTGTCAGCTGGTCTACATGGAGGAGGTTATCAGCTCAGTTCCAGCAGGATTTCTCAGTGGCCTTACAGCCTAAGTATGTGGAGTCTTCAGCAATAGGGTCTTACCATCTATTCCTGGTGGGAAACCATGGGTCTAGGCAATAGCCTATAATGTTTTGGGGGCTAGATTTTTTAAAGAAAATACTTTATTTTTATTTATTTATTTGACAAGGAGGGAGACAGAGAGAGGAAGAAAGAGAGAGAGAATGGGTGTGCCAGGCCTCTAGCCACTGCAAAGGAATTTCAGACACGTGTGCCACCTTGTGCATCTGGCTAATGTGGGTCCTGGGGAATGGAACCTGGATCCTTTGGATTTGCAGGCAAATGCCTTAACTGCTAAGCCATCCCTCTAGGTCTTCTGCTTAGATTTTTAACAGGCAAACTCTTATACATTTTCTTTTCCCTTTCCCTTCACCTCCTCTTCCCTTCCCTTTCCTTCACTTTTCCCCCTTTTCTTACCTCCCTTTTTTTTTTTTTGTTTTTTCAAGGTAGGGTCTCACTGTAGCCCAGACTGACCTGGAATTCACTATGGAGTCTCAGGGTGGCCTTGGATTCAAGGCAATCCTCCTACCTCTGCCTCCTGAGTGCTGGGATTAAAGGCGTGTGCCACCAGTGCCACCATGCCCGGCTTTTCCCTCCCTTTTTAAGAAGTGTTTTACTCTAGCCCAGGCTGACCTGGAACTTACTCTGTAGCTCCAGGGTGGCAGTCCTCTTGCCTCAGCCTCTTGTGCTGGGATTATAGGTGTGTGCCACTATGCACAGCTCAAACATGTCACCAAGTTGTATACTTGTGGGGCTCATGTATAAAGTACCAAGACAGCTGTGCATGCTTGCTGTTTATAAATAATGCAACTACTAAGGACATATGATGATGCTCACTTGTGCTTTTGAGAGACCCACTTTTTTATTTTGGATGACTGGGTTGATAGTCATTTTATGCCTTTGGTAATTGGTGAATTTAAATGTTTTCAAGATGAACCTAGCAAGATAAAGTTTTCTTTGGAAAGATAAAAATTACTCTCTTCCTTCATTTCCCAAGGTCTGGTTGCTATACTTTGCTCGAGGTAACTAAAAGAAATAAAACTATTGAATAAGAAGGGATGCTATCTCAGGGATTCAAAATTGTTAGATTTGGGGTCTGGAGAGGTGGCTTAGTGGTTAAGTGCTTTCCTATGTAGCCTAAGGACCCTGGTTCAAGGCTCAATTCCCTGGGACTCATGTTAGCCAGATGCACAAGGGGGCACAGACGTCTGGAGTTCGTTTGCAGTGGCTGGAAGCTCTGGCACACCCATTTTTTTTTTCTCTCTCTCCCTCTGCCTCTTTCTCTCTCTCTCTCTGTCACTCTCAAATAAATAAATTTTTTTTAAAATAAAAAATAATTTTCAAATTTTGGCATGTGTATTAAAAAGTTGGGCACTTTATTTCATTCTCTACCTTAATGAAAAAAAAATTCATTAAGCTCAGTTTGCTAACAATGTCCAGAATCCCCACTTTATCACTTTCAAATCCTTATTACTGTGAAAAGTAGGAGTTAAAATTATGAAAATATTAATCCTTGCATGGTAGCACAGAACTCCCAGCACTCAGGAGGACCCCTATGATTTCAGGGCCATCCTCAGCTACAGACTGAGTTCTAGGTCAGCTGGAGCTAGAGTTAGACCCTGCATCAAAAACCAAAAGAAGGCTGGAGAGATGGCTTAATGGTTAAGGCACTTGCCTGTGCAGCCTAAAGACGCAGGTTTGATTCCCCAGCCAGATGTTCAAGGCGATGCATGCATCTGGAGTTCATTTGCAGTGGTTAGAAGACCTAGCATATGCATTCTCTCTATGTGCCTCTCTCGCTCTCTCAAATAAGTTAATAAAATATATTTTAAAAAATCTTTTAAAAAAATCAACCAAAAGAATGCTTGGAGAGATTGCTTAGTGGTTAAGGCGCTTGTTGGCAAAGCCAAAGTACCCAGGTTTAATTCCCTAGTGCTCATGTAAAGCCAGGTGCACAGGTAGCACACATATCTAGAGTACGTTTGCAGTGCCTGGAGGCCCTGGCTTATCCATATTCTCCCTCTTTCTCTGTCTGTCTGCCTCTTTCTCTCAAATAAATAAATAAAATATTTTTAAAAAGAAGAAATAGGGCTGGAGAGATGGCTTAGTGGTTAAGCGCTTGCCTGTGAAGCCTAAGGACCCCGGTTCGAGGCTCGGTTCCCCAGGTCCCATGTTAGCCAGATGCACAAGGGGGCGCCCGCGTCTGGAGTTCGTTTGCAGAGGCTGGAAGCCCTGGTGCGCCCATTCTCTCTCTCTCCCTCTATCTGTCTTTCTCTCTGTGTCTGTCGCTCTCAAATAAATAAATAAAAATTTTAAAAAAAAAGAAGAAATAAGTGGCATGAATATTGATGCATATAAAAGAATATACAGAATGCATTGTAGTGGTTTTAGCTCTTATAATAAAACTTTGGAATCCGTAGCTAGCTTTTATACCCTGGGTGTTATCAATAAATTGAAGTATTTGTGAGTTCTCACTTTATCTGTCTCTCTCTCTTTCTTAGGTATTAACTGTTATTCTGAATCTTATAATTATTGTTTACTGTCTTCTAAAATTTTTTTTATCACATATAAAACATGTTAAAATCATTTCTTTAATTTTGTTTTTAAACTTCTAATTTTTAATATTTTATTTATTTTCAATGAGATAGTGAAAGAATGTGTACTGGCACATTGGAACCTCTTGTGGCTGCAAATGGGTGCCAGATGCATGCAGCACTTTGTCCATCTGGCTTTATGTGAGTAATGAGGAATTGAGCCTGGGTTGGTGGGCTTTGCAAGTAAATGCCTTTAACCACTGAAGCATCTCACCAGTTCTTCTTTTTAAACTTTGTAAGAAAGTTGTACTTGAGTGCATAAAAACATTATATGATGTGTTTTACAAGTTGGTATAAATCCTTCAGAAAGCAATGGGAGGCACATAGGGTAGTTGGGTATGCATATGACCTTATGACCTAGTAGTTCTGTTACTGTATATACCTTCAGAAAATATTCTTACCTGTGCCCGTCAGGAGAAATTTTCAAAAAGTTTTGGGGCTGGTGAGATGGCTCAGTGAGTAAAATGTATGTCGTGGGCTGTAAAGAGTTCTCAGTGGTTAAAGGTGCTTGCTTACAAAGCCTGCTAACCTGAGTTTGATTCTGTCTAGCACCCATGTAAAACCAGATGCAAAGTGGCACATATGTCTGTTATCTTCCTAAAGAAAGCTGAAGAGCCTAGTGGATACCTTGAGTTGTACTCTGACCTTTACATATGCGCTGTGACATGCTTTTGCCTATACACATGCTGAAATGCAAGCACATAGACCTGAGTTCAGATCCTCAGCTCACATGTGAAATGCTGGGTGTAGTAGCATGTGTCAGTAATCACAACACTGGGTAGGGAAAGATGGGAGAATCCCTGAGACTTGCTAGATAGCTTGTCTAGCTGAATTGTTGAGCTCCAGGTTCAGTGAGAGACCCTGTCTCCTAAAACTGAGATGGAGAAGCAACGGAGGAAGATACCTAAGGTCAACCCCTGGCCTTCACATGGAAGTGCACATACATACATGCTCATTCCCCACCCCACATACATGCACATGATACAAACACACATATACACATGATGCACATACACATGCAAAAAAGGGTCATGAAAGCCAGTATTTATCAAAAGACAAATAAATTATTTAAAATCAATTTACACAATGGAGTAAACCAGCATTGAAAGTGAATACACTACAACACGGATGAGTGTTAGGGAAAAGGTGTTGAAAATGGGATGATCTATGAGTGCCGTCAGAGGGAGCTGCTTCCGAGTCATCTGCTTCTGTGTGCCGCTTTGCCCTGAGACACTGCATACGCAGCTGGGTGCTGCTCACTTGCTTTACGCACCTCTCTATAGATGCAGGTTACGGTACTTAACTTTCAGGTTAGCTTACGACTTCAATGAGCAATTAAATATTAATTGTGAAGCTGTCCCAAAATGAATATTAGTTCTATAGGCATGCTCTTATGGATTTAAAATTTAAAGATTGCTCTAGAAAAAAATGTCAAGGCTTTTTAGGGAAAGGGGAAAAGGATTATATACATCAATATGCTCCAAGTAACTGGATAGCATTAGAAATTTTAGGATTTAAAATCAGAATGTTTCCCAAGAACTTCATTTAAAATTATCTACTTTTGAAACATAGGTTTAAAGCTTATTTGTCTTCTTGCCTTTTCTGTCCATGTGCCGTTTTGCACTTCTAAACTAATCGCGTAGATTTTCATCTTGATTTCCTACTGTCATCTCTCCTGTTGTATCTCTGCTCTTGTTTCTCTGAGTTACATAAACGGAGCTGACATCACTGCTCATATGGCTGGCATTTTTTTTTTCTTTTGCCCTCAAATGCTGCCTTTTTGCTGTTCACTGTGTTTGGATACCAACTAATGCTAAATGAAGTTTGACATGTACCCCTAAGAAAGAAAACTTACAAACTAAGGCTTCACAAGAAACCTTGAGTAAATAGGACACACAGTGTCCACCCAGGCTAACATCCAACATATGCTTTGGTTTCCTGATGCCGAGACACAGCATCATAGCCCCCAGGAGACCTGAAGTTGTTTACTGCTCCCTTGACCAGCCTGTACTGAACACCAGGCTTGCATTCTCTCACAATGAGCTCAGAAACATAAAGTAGCCACACTGACCTAGGAACCATCCATATTCTATCCTGTGTTTGAATGCTTAGAAACTGCTAGTGTCTTTTTTCAACTTATTTTAATTATTTTCACACATGTATATAATGTATTTTGATTCTAATCTCCTCTTAATACTTCCTTTTTAGCCCTTTTCCTCTTGCTTCCACTGAAATTGGACCCCTTCTTTCCAACTAGTCCTTTTTCTATTTGGGTGTCTTTTTCTTTCTTCTTTCTTAATGTTATGAGGTCTTATGCAGGTAACAATGTGTTTCATTTCTCATCACCTTGCCAAATGTAATGGATTGTTTTAGGGATTATAATCATAAACTCATTAAGTACATTTTCTGTGTGCCTACCCATTAGATGTGTAGATATTTAAATTACCCTATCTCTGTCCCCTGGCAGCTCCCAAGGGTGTATCCTGAGAACTTCCACTGTCTCCATCAGTGGTCTGTTATGATTTATGTGCTCTCTTCTGCTACAAGATATTTGGGCTATTCCTTGAAACTTCATTACCCTAGTGTGGATAGCAGCTATTTGTCCATGGAAGAAATTGGTGGTACACTGTCATTCTAAACCACAGCTATGCTCTGAATATTCATTATTGCTGGTTGTTCATTATTCCTAGATCTTCAGAAAATGTTAAGATTGTGTTCTTGTTGTTGACTGACTGTCTATGTAGCCTATACTGTCTTCAAACTTGTAATCCTACTGCCTCAATTTTCTGAGTATTAGGCATATGCTCTTGTGCTTCCCTAGGAAAAATTTTGAAGAAAAAAAAATCCCATGTTGAGTTCTTAAATGTATTGTGACTTTTAATTTGAACACATTGTTATTTGTATATTATAACAGGTCATACTCTTATATCCCCTCGCCCCTGATTCTGTTACCCTGGGGGCCTCCTCAGTGAGGTTATGGTATTCAGTGTAAGGTTATGATGGCTTCACTCAGTCCCTGTGGGGTAGTGTGAGTACTATGCCTCAGAATATTCCTACCAGCTCTGTGACTCTTACAGTCTTCCTGCCCCCTCTTCTGCAATGCTCCCTGAGCCATGGCAGGCCTGTTGCCAATCTGATTAAGTGTTGAGTTATTTGTAGCCTCTGAATTTCTGCTTTGATGTATTTTCTTTTCTTTTTTTAAATTTTTTTCTTTTGTTTTCGAGGTAGGGTCTTGCTCTTGCTCTAGCCCAGGCTGACCTGGAATTCACTATATAGTCTCAGAGTGGCCTCAAACTCATTGTGGTCCTCCTTCCTTTGACTCTTGAGTGCTGGGAATAAAAGTGTGCACCACCATGCCCGGCTTTTGATTGATCACTGTGTCTGTCACAATTGCCCTGGAGCTGGTTGTCAGGCTAGCAGTAAGAGCAATATTCATGTCACTGCTTCCTCTGAAACTTCTCCTGGGTTCCAGCAGATGTGGTAATGGTGGCACATCTTATGGTGAGTAGTCAGCTATCTACTTGTCTTATTGATGAATCTTGGTTCTCCTCTTCCATTTTCTCTGCTGTCTGTGAAGTAAGGCATTCTCCAACCAAGAGTGAGAACATCTTGGGTTAAAGGGGGTATGCAAAGTTATTTGAGAGACTTCTTTTTGTTTGTTTGTTTTTGGTTTTTCGGGGTAGGGTCTCACTTTGGACCAGGCTGATCTGGACTTAACTGTGTACTCTCAGGGTGGCCTCAAACTCATGGTGATCAGCCCACCAAGTGCTGGGTTTAAAGGTGCAAGCCACCATGCCTGGCTTGAGGGACTTTTTGATGTGAAAGCCCACTCTTCTTCTCCAGAGGGCAGTGGGGACTTCCTTCTGAAGTCTGAGTTTCCTTACCATGGGATTCTGACTTGGTTTCTATTACCTAGTATGGGTTCTCTTCCACTGAGCAGGCCTCATGACCAATCAGAGAACAGTGGGTTACCCATAGAGGCTGCATGCCACCATTGCACAAGTGTGCACATTTTTGTCAAGCTGGTTGGTTTCAGAGTCTGCAGGGTCTACTGCTTATTTATGCTATTGGTAACTGTTACTTTGTAGTGGCTCCCATAGGGCTTTCCAGCTCTATGAGGGTGGCTGGGAGGGAGCTGGTTTCCCTTTTGTTTCCAGCATGGTATCCTGACATCCAGTCACTGCAGCCTGTGGTGTCTTCAGCAATAGGGTCTTTAACTCTGGTAGGTAATCAAGTATTTTGGCAATGGCCTACATTGTTTTTGGGACCTCATGGGTCTCTCTGGCAAATAGTTCACTGTGGGGAGTAACCGAATTCTGGGACTGGGATTTACCAGTCAGAGTCCAGAGTTCATGGTTTTAATTTAAACTTATTAATCATATTTCCAAAAATTGTATTGCTAACCAGTTGGACTTTGTTTTCATATTTGTTGTTAGGGTATGTGACAGTGAGTGTTTATAAAAATTTTACTAACTGAAAAATACTAAATAAAAAATGTTACTATATTACTCTTTTTAGGGTTCCTTAGGATTTTTTCAGTGTGATTATAGTACCATCTGTCTTAACACACTAATTTGATCTTGCTTTAGATCATTATGGATATATCTTCTTAAAGGTTTTTTTTTTTTTTTTTTTGGAGGGGGGGGTCTCACTCCAGCTCTATCCCAGGCCAATCTGGAATTCATTATGTAGTCTCTGGTTGGCCTTGAACTGACAGAGATCCTCCTATTACCTCAGCCCTCCAGAGTGCTGGGATTAAAGGCATGTACCACCATGCCTAGCTAAAGTTGTTGTGGTCAGGTTCGCATTGCTGGGAGAAATCACCCAACCAAGAGCAGCTTGTGGGAAAAAAAAAAAAAAAAAAAAAAAAGGTTTATTTTGGCTTATAGGGTCAAGGGGGAAGCTCTATGATGGCAGGGAAAATGATGGCATGAGCAGAGGGTGGACATCACTCCCTGGCCAACATAGGGTGGAACATAGCAACAGGAGGATGTGTCAAACACTGGCATGAAGAAACTGGCTATAATGCCCATGATCCTGCCCCCAACAATATACGACCTCCTGCAGGCATTAATTCCCGAATTTCCATCAGTTGGGAACCTAGCATTCAGAACACCTCTAAGTTTTTTGGGGGACACCTGAATCAAACCACCACATTCTGCCTCTGGCCCTCATAAACTGATAACCATACATGATTATACAATGCATTCATCCAACTTTAAAAGTCCCCATAGTTTTTATCAGTCTGAGTGATGTTCATACATCTCCATAGTTAAGGGTCTTTTAACTGAGTTGTAATACCAAAAAAATCCCCCCCCCAAACCCATAATAGCACAGAATAAATATGCACACTGCAAAAGATGGCATTGGGCATAGCAAAGAAACATTCAACCAATACAAGATTCAAACAGGGCAAACACCAAACTCTGTAACTCTAAGTCCAACAACTCTAGCAAGTGACAAATCTCCAAGTCCAAAAATTCTAAACAGCAACAAGTCTTTGGAGTTCCAATTCCACCCTTCCAGTTAGGCGACTCACAGTCCTGGATAACTTCATGGGGTCAACAGCTGTCCATGGCAACCATCTCATGGCTCCGGCATCTCCACAGGGTCTTCACTGCAATCCATGGTTCATCCTCATGGCCTCATGGATTCTCCATGCAGGCAACCAGCAAACCTGCTTCACACTGTCCATGGCATTTCCAAAACACAAGACCATGTTGCAAACTCAATGACCCTGTCTTTCCTGCATTTCTTATACTCCACAATACCAGGTAGAGTGCCTATTTGTTAATCCAGGGTGGAGTCAAGCAGATTTTGAAAAACAGGACACTCCTTGAGCACTCAGGCCCCATCAAAAGAATCTACATTCTTCTTGTTGCCCTAGTGCAGGTCAGATGGCCCAATTTCAAAGATTGTAATCTGCTGAATGGGCAGCAGTCCACCCAAAGATTTTTTTTTTTCAGTGCCATACACCAGGTCATTTCTACCATAAGCAACCCTGCACAACTTCTCAGGGAATTGGCATAACAGCAAGCTTCTCACACAGACTGCTAGCCCAGTCCAAGCAAAGCTCTTTCTCTCACAGTCCATAGTTCTTACTGCATTCAGGTCTTCCAACTCTGACCAGAATAGTCCATCAAGCTGTACTTACAGCACTGCAAGGCATCTCTTAGGCCTAGGTTTCAATTCCTTCCACATTCCTTTTGAAAATCAGCTCCAAAAGGCCAAAGCCACACAGTTGGGTGTCTAGCAGCAATCCCACTCCTGGTACCACTTTACTGTTGCAGTGAGGTTTGCATTGCTGGTAGAAGTCACCCAACCAATAGCAGTTTGTGGGGAAAAAAGAGGTTAATTTGGCTTACAGGCTTGAGGGGGAGGCTCCATGATGGCAGGGAAAACGATGACATGAGCAGAGGGTGGACATCACCCCCTGACCAACATAAGGTGGGCCATAGCAACAGGAGAGTGTGCCAAAAACTGGCATGGAAAAACTGGCTATAACACCCATAGATCCACCCCCAACAGTACACTCCCTCCAGGAGGCATTAATTCCCAAATCTCTATCAGCTAGGAACCTAGCATTCAGAACACCTAAGTTTATGGGGGACACCTGACCACCACAGTTGTGTTTTATTTTATTTTATTTTATTTTATTTTTTAATTTTTGCAATATTGGATGGAGATATTACTCAGTGGTAAAGTGACTGCCTTTCATGGAGGAGTCCCAGGTTTCAATTTCCAGCCCTGGAAAATAACAGTGAAAAGCATATTTTAAATTATGTAAAATATAAGGTTTTAAATTCTATGAATTATTTTCTTCTTGCTGGGAGAAAATACCTAACCAGAAGTAGCTTAAAAGGAAGGAGAGGGTTCATTTTTTTTTTCTCAATTTTTATTAAGATCTTCCATGATTATAAAATTATCCCATGGTAATACCCTCCCTCCCCCACTTTCCCCTTTGAAATTCCATTCCCCATCATACACCCTCCTTACTTCAATCAGTCTCTCTTTTATTTTGATGTCATGATCTTTTCCTCCTCTTATGATGGTCTTGTGTAGGTAGTGTCAGGCACTGTGAGGTCATGGATATCCAGGCCATTTTATGTCTTGAGGGAGCACTTTGCAAGGAGTCCTACCCTTCCTTTGGCTCTTACATTCTTTCCACCACCTCTTCCTCATTACACCCTGAGCCTTGGAAGGTGTGATCAAGATATTATTCAGTACTCCATTCACTTATTTTCAGCACCATGATACTTTCTGAGTCGTCCCAAGGTCATTGCCATCTGAAAAGAGAAAATTATCTACCCAAAGTAAGAGTAGCATTAATATAAGGGTATGAATATTAAGAACAGTGCTCACTGGGCAGTTTGATAAACATAGTATATACATTTATCCAGCCATCAGCAGACATTACACTCATGACTACCCCTGTTTTAAGTTTTCAGTATCAGGGATGTATTCCTTCCCATGGAGTGGGCCTCCAGTCCAATTAGAGGGCAGTTGGTTTCCACCATGATAGATGTGCCACTATTGCACCCATTGGCTCATTTGGCCTGCCTGGCCAATTATAAGGCTTGCAGTGTCCAGTGTTGAGTATCTTCACTGCTGGTATCTCTTTCTCCCTTCGACCTGCATGTAGAATGGCTTCTTCTAGCTTTCGGTCAGCTGGTCTATATGGAGGAGGTTATCAGCTCAGTTCCAGTAGGATTTCTCAGTGGCCTTGCAGCCCAAGTATGTGGAGTCTTCAGCAATAGGGTCTTACCATCTGTTTCTGGTGGGAAACCAAGGGCCTCGTCAATGGCCAATAATGTTTTGCGGGCACCATGGACCTCCCTGGCCATCAACTCACTGGAGGTATCCTATGAAAGGCTTCATTTTCCCCTTACAGTTTTGAGGGGAAGTGAGCCTATCATGGTAGAGAAAGCACAGCAGGAGCAGACAGCCCAGGTCACATTAGCAGGTCAGAGGAGAGAGACAGAAAGGGTGGAGGGAGGCAAGGGGGAGAAGAAGGAAAGAAGTGGGGGAGAGAGAGAGGGCAAAAGAGAGAGAGACTGGGCTGTAATATCTCAAGCCCCCCGCCACCTACTTCTTCCAACAAGTCCCCACTCCTAAAGGCTCTACCATCTTTCTGAATCACATCACCAGTTGGGCTTTAAGTATTATGTGAGACATTTTACATTCAGTTCACCACAAATGTAAACAAAGAAGCAAAACAATACTCAGATAAGGCTAGCTTCTCTTTTTGTTCTTCTTGCTCCTTCAAGGTAATGACTACTCTTGCCTAGGAATTTTAGTGTATTGTTTCATTATGAGTATGGGTGTGTGTGGGGGGAGGGGCTTTGGAGAGATGGCTTAGGTATTGAAGGCACTTGGCAAAGCCTGACAGCCTGGGTTTGATTCCCTAGCACCCATGATGCCAGATGCCAAAAGAGGTTATTCATCTGGTGATTGTTTACAGTGATAAGAGGCCTGGTACACTTACTCTCTCGCCCTTTGTTGGCAAATAAGTAAAATAAAAATAAAAATGGGTATGGTCTGTGTATATTTGTATTTATATTTAATCTTTGCTGTCCCACAATTTCATAAATAATACTAGTGCCTCACATTTTTCATCGTGTCTTTCAATAGTAAATTTAAGAAATGTGCAAGAACTGAGGAATTAAATTTATAAGTATGCTGATTACTTAAAATATGACTGAACATGTAGTCAATACTATATAACTGTGGTCACCATTAAACCACACAATCAAGTTACTCTTTTTTTTTAATTTTTTTTAATTTTTTTTTAAATTATTTATTTATTTGTTTATTTGAGAGCGACAGACACAGAGAGAAAGACAGATACAGGGAGAGAGAGAGAATGGGCGCGCCAGGGCTTCCAGCCTCTGCAAACAAACTCCAGATGCGTGCGCCCCCTTGTGCATCTGGCTAATGTGGGACCTGGGGAACCGAGCCTCGAACCGGGGTCCTTAGGCTTCATAGGCAAGCGCTTAACCGCTAAGCCATCTCTCCAGCCCAAGTTACTCTTTTGATAACTGAAAATGAATCTTCTTTTTTGGGATTCTATAGAGTGGTATTTAAACCATTTTTAACTGTATTGAGAGCTTAAAATTAGTCTTCAAGTCTCTAATGCTATTATTATCATTATGTAAAATATGCTCTAATTTGTTTAAATTTGCTAAAACCTAGTTCATATCATCTGCTTGCATTGAATACCAGTTTCCTGAGTTAGACTATTTTGCTCATGTTAATCACAGCCTTTTAAATACTTGGGCCTGTCTTATGCTAGTATTTTAAATTATACATTTCTTGGTAAAACCTCATTTTGATATGGGTCATATCAATGGCACATTAAAAAGTGGAAGTGAAGCTAACTAATTGCATTTTAGGGTTGAAATTTAAAGGCTTGAGTTATTTTCTCCTTTGTTTTAGAGATCTGGTGAACGTACATGGTCAGGGATGCGCCTTAGTGAAAGTGCTGCCCTTTGAAACGAAGTCATCTCCCAGTGCGTTCATCTCAGCCTCACATTTCCCTCAGGGGTAAAGTCTTGTACTCCACACTGAAAGGAAGCGGAGAACAAAATAACTGACATGGAGATATAAATACACAAATAGGAAGTAGAACACTATAATAATGACTGGTCATCAGGAAGCTGTTAGGGTTGGTTGTCAAGAACTGATATGTTTTTTTGTTTTCTAATTTGTTGTTCTCATCTATTGGCTGCATTGATAGGTGCTCACTCTTCTAGCCACTCCTTAGATTTATTCTAGCATTCTTTCTTGGGGATTAGTAGTATTTGCCCAGAAAATTGAAGAAGAAGAAGAACAACAGCCAAAAAACAACAATCTATTTTAGAGTTCTGCCGATTACACCAGACACTCTCAGTCAAGAGAGAGACAGCCTAGTCTATGCATTTGACCTCCCACGAAAAAGCAGTAATGGAGGAATTTGTTCACTTAAAAAGCCCACACTGTAGCCAGGTGTGGTGGCATATGCCTTTAATCCCAGCACTGTATTTACAATGAACAGTTCTATAAATAAGCCCTAGAAATGTGATAGAAAGTTGTGAAAAGGTCATTGACATGTAGTCCTTATGAATATAAGTAACACCTTCGTAGAGCCCACCAGATTATTTCAGGATACAGGTTATATAGGTTTTCAAACTTGTTTCATTATTACTCTTAATACTTCTTTATGCTTTCAATCAGTATGTCCACCTACAGAAAGAACCATACAACATCGTTTTTATTAAACTCAACTGTGGTCATTAGACATACAAATGCACATGCACATGCACAGTCCACGCTATTTATATAACTCTTTTTCCTTTCCTGTCCAAAACTCTTCACTGGAGAAAATATTTAAAGTACACCTAAGGAAGATGAGAGCACCTACCAGATTAGCAACAAATCATATACCATGTACTCTGTCTTGATGTTAAAGGCAATCAATGTGGAACCAAACTAAGGGAGAGAGGTAATGCCAGTGACTAGCAGTGAACCAGGAACTTCGTATTTCCCAGGTGCTTTCTGTTTTTTAACTTTTAATCTTAGGAGACTATAATGAATGAACTTGGTGATTCACAGTTTACTTCCATTTACACTGAAGGGTCACTCAGAGTTAGTTCACTCTCTTGATAATTCTGTATGTGAAACACACTGTAGCTCAAAAGTTACTTCAAATCTGTTTTGGTAAAAGAGGAATTGGGCTGGGGTGATGGAACAGCAGCCATTAGAGCTTGCTGTTTATGCCTGTAACCCCAGTTCTTGTGCTTGGCTGGACCAGATAATTGCTGGGAATCACTGATGGAATGGATTGAGGGAAAGGCTTCACCTCAGAAAAGTATGTGGAAAGTAGGAGCAGTGAAAAAAGGCACCAGAAAGTTCCTCTCTATCCTACACATGTGTGTGTCTACACACACACACACACACACACACACACAGTGTCCACATATCTGCATTCTCCTACACTGCATGGAACACATCCAAATGCAAACAAAAAAAGTAATCCGAATGAAATCAGGATTAACAAATTGGATAAATTCCCGATTCTTACTCCCATAATAGAATAAAATAAATCCAGATTACCTTTTCTTTGTTTTTGTTCTTTGGAGGTAGAGTCTCATTCTAGTGAAGGATGACCTGGAATTTACTATGTAGTTTCAGGCTGGTCTTGAACTCATGGTGATACTACTCCTACCTATGCTTCCAGAGTGCTGGGATTAAAGGTATGTGGCACCATGTCCAACTTCAGATTACCTTGTTAAAGATATTTTATTTACTTATTTGAGAAAAAGAGACAGAGAGATAGTAAGTATAGGCATGCCGGGGCCTCTTGCCACTGCAGATGAACTCCAGATACATCCACAAGTTTGTACATCTGGCTTTACTTGGGCTTTGGGAAATGAACCTGGTTCCGTCAGGCTTTGCAGGCAAGCACCATTATAGCTGAGCCATCTCTCCAGCTCCCAAGTTCTTTCTTTTTTAAACTGTTGCCCCTTCCAATGACATTTTATTTTATTATTTTTTCCAATGGCATTTCAAAGATCAGGTAGTAGTCCATGCTTGTTATAAGAAATGTGTCTGTTGTGTAAAGGAAGGTTAGCTTATATATATTGCCTTTTCCCTCTGTCTTCTACTTATGTATTTTTTTTTTCTCCTCACATCTTAAATTTGTATTGTCATGCCTCCTTAAATATAAACAGAGAAAAATAAATTTTCTCACTCAATTATGTTGAATTTTAGAGTAGTGGGAGACCTCATTTTTAAAAAAGCTAAGCGTAAACATTATTAACACAACATAATGAAACATATACGATTTAGAGCAATATTTCAAGTAATATAAATACCTAGATGCAATTAAACACCTCACTCACTGAAGTCTAATTATTTTAATTTGCTGCAGTTGCTGTTTAATTTAACCTTGGTCCTCTCTTCTCCCCACCCCACCCAAATGTGAATAGAATTAATTCACCCCATAAATTTTAATTTAGACTTATCTTTCTTCCTTTTTTGTTATTATGGCTCTCCATTCAACAAGCCCTTAATTGCACCTCAGTATAATTGAGGGTCATTTGTGTGCCAGGATCCTCTGAGAGTTGACTTTTCTTCATTCTCCTCAATTGCTCTTCTCATCTTAGGTTTTGGAAGGCACTCGTCTTTCACTATCTATTTGCACTTTTTGTTGTGGATTTCAGAGTGGTTATTTACCCCTGCCCATTCCTTTGCAATTCTGGCATGCTGGCTATTTGTATTTTTTGAATATATTTGTGTGTGTGTGTGTGTGTTGGATCTCTTGTTGCTGAAAGTGAATTCTCATCCAGCTTTACATGGGTGGTTGGGGACTTGAACTTGGGTCAAACACAGCATTTGCAAACAAGCACTTTTAATTACACCTTTAAAAAGCCAGTTTGGAATTTTAGGCATCTCAGGAAGATTTGATCCAAGCAACTTTCACTGAAATTATTCACTGGCTGCCACTACAGTTACCCAGAGCCATTTTTCCCAGAAACCCGAAGAGACCAAGTTGGAAACTCTAGGCCTAACCAATACCAGGAGGAACTTAAGAAGACAGTTCAATAGTAAAGGGCCAGAGGGGGGAAAAAAAATGATTACTTTCTTTACCCTCTGTGACCTGTGTTTGATACAGAAATTATGTTTTGTCTAATGTTGGGCTGAGCCAGGCAGTCGAACAAGTTGCTATGAAGATTTTCCTGAGTCATTCTAAAAGAGTGCGATGGCACTTTACAGTAGAAATGAATCAGTTTGTTAAAAAGGGCACCAAGGCATTAAGTCACTCCAGATGTTCCAAATGATTTTTGCTTTCCGCAAAGGGGGTTTCCAGGGCCTGGGGTTAGCAGCTCCAGTGAGCACTGGGCGTGCCTCTTCTGCTCAGCAGGCTGACCTCTCATTGATTTCCATTTTCTTTGTGTTTAGAATAAAACAGGCTTCCTTTAGATAAAAAATTCTGTATCATTGCCCCCCAAGGAGCATTTAGTGTGGTTGGGATGGTCTCTGTATGTTTGTTTGCTAGATAGTTACAGGGAAATAATGAGGGTTGAGGATGGAGCTCAGCTGGTAGAGTAGGTTTTATCTTTAGCATATGCATTGTGATGCACAATGTAATCCTAGCACTGAAGAGGGGAAGCCAGGAGGATCAGAAGTTCAAGGTCATGTTTGGCTACCCAGTGAGTTTGAGGTTAGCCAGCCTGGGCTACGTGAGACTATCAGTAATGAAAAGCTGAGAGTGTTTTTTTTTTTTTTCTCCCTCTGGAACACATGAGCTATGGGTTCTGTTAGAGAAATGTTGAGTACCTAGGAAACAGAATTTGAACATTAGTCTTATACTTCTGCTGTGGAAGCTGCAGCTCACCAGATTACATAGTATCTTTTAAAAAAAATATCTTTATTTTAGAGAGAGAGAATTGGTGTGCCAGTGCCTCAGTCAATGAAATCAAATTCCAGATGCTTTTGCTACCTAGTGGGCATTTGCAACCTTATCTTTGCCTCACCTTTGTGCTTCTGGCTAACGTGGGATCTAACGTGGGACCTAAGGGGTCCTTATGCTTCATAGGAAAGCACCTCTAAACTACCTCTTCAGCCCCTGAGCATCTTTTGAAGCCTGGGGCTTGAGATGTTGTCTTCTTGTTTATTAAAGAATCTGATGCTAACACCAGGATCCAGTTTTAGATGTTTTTAACCCCTCGTAAGATTGGACAAAGCATCCCTTCAGAAATCTGTGATGAGTCCGAGGATAGAACAGCTTGTTTTCCTGTGAATACCACTAAACTCCATGAGGTATGATTACTGGGTAGAAGGATCAAGGTGAACATGTGATGCTGAACTGAAGTGTACTCCTGTAAGTCTAGCTTATAGTAGGTCATTGTCCCATCTGTACGATCTTCTCAGGTAACTATCAGTACTTCTGAGATTTTCTGTTCTTGAACTATGTACTCTGTTCTTTAAGGCTGGCTTTATTGCATTAGTATTGAAATGCTTAGAGTGGTTGAAGAAAGGATATTTTGCATAGTAATTTCGAATACTATAGATTCATGTTTTCTTCAAGATGAAAAGACAGTTTTTGTATTACTACCACTTTTGCTCACTTTTTGTGGTGCAGGATTGAAATTCAGGGCTTGAGCATGCTAGGCAAGTGCTCTACTAACTGAGTCACATTTTCAGTTATTTATTTCTAGCACAGTTATAATATTTGTATATATAATATAGGTAATGTCATAGGTACTGGACAGAACAGCACAGAATGTTGTCTTTCCTCACAAGACTTTTTGGCAGAGTATGTAGACAGGCAAGGGGGTGATATACAGCAACAGCCCAGATACTCTGTGGAAGGGGTAGGAAGTGGAGGAAAGCATGTAAGTGCACGGTGCATTGCTGAATTTTACGAAAGAGAAGTGTAGTCAAGTCAGCTGGGAGGATATGGAGGGGAACATTGTGTGTGGAGCCTGAGATGAGAGTGAGCCGAGGTGTGCAGTCGAATCAGGGGCTGTGACCATGAAGGTCCAGGACTGCCAGGCTGAGGAATTTAATTGCCAGTGGGGATCCAGTGAAGGAAAGCAGCATTTGTTGTAGGGAACTCAGGATGTAGAAACCATGCTTGGGTGACTAATAGGAGAGTCTTGGATGACATTTAGTGCTGCTGTGAATGAATCTTGGGCTAGAAAGAGAACTGAAAATATAGGAAAGGGAAGGCATCACTCATGGTCTAGTATCCACTCTCATTGTTTTTGTTTCCTGGAAAACTCTCCAATATCTACTACCCTGAGTTTCTTGTTGTGTTGATAGTTTTCTCTGCCTCTTTATTGGCCTGTGTGCCCTTTCTGGTCTTTGGTTAAGTCTGCAATTTGGAAATGAGTTAATAAAGTAATGCCATTTATTTCTAAATTCTGTTTTAAGAATAATCTAGATCTTTTAAAACTTAATAATGTGGGCTTAGAAAAATCTGTGATTGCCCAACTGGTTTATGTCAGCATTTTGGAAAGAATACCTGTCTTTAAAGCGGTGTTAGAGATAGAAACCCTCTGGAGAGTGAAGAATGGCTGGTGCATGCTAATTTTGTACTGATCCAGGTGGAGGAAGGAGAAGGATAGCCAAAGCTATAGATAGAACAAAGGCATGTCAACTGCAACCTGGTCGCAGTTTGGGTTTAGCTCTCCTCGCCAATCCCATATCTGAACATTGGCGGTTTATTTATTTATTTTTAACCTGTATCATTTTAGGATCTAACTTTGACAAATTGCATTTTGATTTATAGTCTGTTCTTTTGGCATGTGCTTTAATGGCATTAGCCAATTCTGGGCACATACTGAATTCATCATGTACCTTATGTATGTGAGTAGTAATACTTCCTTTTAATGAACATACGGCCACCTCAAAGTGCTTTGAGTGGTGTACAAAAGCATCTTTGTTCAGTGCTCCTCAGAACTTTCAAGACGTGTGTTGCTGAAGACTAATATACTGTATTTTAATGGTGTAATATATTATAATTTTGCTCTCTCCTTAAGGTGAATAGTCTGTTACAGTCAGCTTGAATTGAGTCTTTCATTCTTAGGCTTAGGTTTTTAATTAAAGTCCAGCATTTTGGCATGGCAAAACTTTCATTATTGACCAGATGAATTAAGAACTCATAAAATAAAGTTAACTTTGAATTCGCTAACTCAGCTTGTGATATTGACAACGAATAGAGGATGTATTTTTCTTTCTCACATTTCCAGTGTGATGAGAACTTCACAGTCTACTCATGCAGCTACTTGGCCAGCACTGACCCTTGACTAGGCTAACAGACAAACTCAAGTTCTTATCTTTCAAACATAGATACCTTTTCATAAAACTAAAGGGTATGGCTCTCCTAAGGCAGGTTAGTAGCTTCAGAGAAGCAAACCAACAGGTCTACCCAAGCTCTGAGCAGCTTCCGAGGGTAGTGACTGATCCCAGGCCACCTGTCTCAGATGACATGGTAACTTTCATGTCTATCCAGCCCTTATCAGTGTGTGGTTCTGGGTAGGATAGCAGTTTTCCCCAACAAGTAGCCTGTGGAATCTAACATACGATAATATATTGGTTTCTTTTGGAAGAAGGAGGTCTTAGGAGAACACTAAGCTATCCTTTGAAATGGCCAGAAGCCTCACTTGGGGGAAAGGCTAGGCCTAATGTCAGAGCTCTAAGTAAGCAAGTGAGATGAAGGTGTAGAATTCTAGCCACAGAGCACATGGAGACCTTTGGGGTGGCTTGGTCTATATGGTGAGTGGGACTGCAGCCAGTTAGCTCCAGGGACTCCTAGACCCCTGTGTTTGCCCCTGGACAGGGGCAGCTCCTTGTACATCACCACGTGCAGTGATTGACTCAGGAGCTGTAAGGGATGAGCCTGCAGGTTGAAGGCTTTCAGTAATGAAAGTAGGGCAAGGGCACCTTGACTGTCTTAGAAACTAATGAGATCTTTTTTTTGACAATAACCAGCATTTCCTGGAAGACCTTGAGAATTGCCAGGGATGTAAGCTTAAAGCCCTACTCACTGAAACACAAGATTTGGTTCTTTTTCCTTATAAAGCAGAAGTGAAAGCATTGGTACTAATAGCTATGTTGTGTCCCAGCTTTGTATTTAAAAGGTAAAAGTGAAGCTAATAAATCTATTTTTAATTTAGAGTGGCAGTGACATTGTATACTATATAAATTTGCAGTGCATCCTTTTAAATTGTAGGAAATGACTAGAAGTTTGAGGATATCATTGGTTTGTGGATTTAAAATTATTTATTAATAGTTTTTATATATCTATTATATATTTTGATTATAGTCACTTTCCATTGCCTTCTCCCCCTCCCCAATGAATTCTTGTTTCTTCCCAAACAGTCCCTTTTCTATTTTCCTATCTTTTTGTGTCCCTCTGAGTTTAACTAGGGTTGCTTGCATGAGTGAGTGAGTGAGTGTGTGTGTGTGTGTGTGTGTGTGTGTGTGAGGGGGGGGTTATTTACAAGTGCACATGTGGGGCTACACCACTGAAGAAAATATCTCCCCTCCTCCACAACCACCAATTGCCAATAATTTCTCAGGGAGGGATGGGAACCTCATGCCCTCCTCTAGGATGATTGTTCTTAATAGTTGAGTCTTTCTATACAAGTTTAGAGACAAAAGAAACATTTGCCATTCATTGTTGAAAGAACTATTTGGTATTTTTCCTGAGGCAAAGTTCTGTTATGCTGCCCAGGGTAGACTCAAGCTCATAATCCTCCCTGCTTCTGTTTCCAAGGGCTGGCATTACAGGTTTGTACCACCCATTCAGGCATAAGCTGTTTATGGCACTATTTCATTGTAAATTTTTTAATAATTTATCAGAAACAACTCTATAGGTTATTTATTGAATTATTTCCTTTGTAAACTCATACATATTTATTGAATGCAGCTTCCATTCAAACTGTAGAATATTGGAAATGTCTTTCTCATGTCCAGGGGAATATTGATCACATTTATAGTTATTTTCCTCCCTCTTGCCACCCCAAAGGGAAAGTTCTGTTTTACATGTTTATACGTTTTACCTCAACAAGTTTGTTTAAAAATATGTCCATAGCACCTGGCACATTATTTGGTGTATATGATTGCAATATTGATGTCCTTTTCTTGCTAACTGTATTGTACATGAATATATCTTTTTGTCTGGAAGACAATTCATGTATTCTGTGGCTACTAGGAAGCGGTGAAACTAGTATTTGACCTCAATTTTCTTCCTTAGCCCCTAGCTATGTAATGATATAATATGCCCATTTTTAAAAATTCTTTTAAGATTATCAGGCTATAGTAAGTTTATTGACATCTGTATAACTCACAGATTATTTTAATTGCTACTTTGGAGCCACCCAATAATTCCTTAACACCTTTTTGCACATCAAACACTTTGTCTTTGCTAGAGATGAACTGGGGGTGATGTTGGGGAATGGAACAAAGTTCTTATCCTTACTTGTTTGTTCTGATGAACAGTGAAACCTCCATGAAAACTGGATGACCCATTATGCTACTATAAAAGAAAGTGCAGTGTTGGAGAGATGGCCGGGTGGTTAAGATGCTTTGTGTCTGCAAAGTCTAAGCACCCGAGTTTGATTCCCCAATACCCACATAAAACCAGATGCATAAGGTGGCACATGCATCTGAGTTCATTTGCATTGGCTAGGGGCCCTGCTGTGCCATTCTCTATTTACCTCTCTTTTTCAAAAATAAATAAATTAAAATAATATATTTTAAATGTTCTAAAAACATGAGAGAGGGAGAGAGAGAGAGAACCTAGAGACTGAGGAAATGGTTTAGCAAAAGAGCTTGCTGCACAAGCATGAGTACCTGAATTTAGATCCACAGAAGGCTGGACCCGCTAGCATCAGCATCTATAATCTCAGTGTGCCTAAGGTGTGAAGGAGGTAGAAACAAAATTACCCCGAAACATGTATGTAAGCCAGCCTGCCTGGTAACCCCAGTGTTGAGGAACAAGAGACCCTGGCTGACACTCAAAGTTGTCCTCTGGCCTCCAAATGTATGCTGTGGCCTGTATGTGCTTTCTTAAACAAGCATGTGTGCACACGCACACATACACATGCACCAAAAATGTCTAGAAATCAAACCTAGTTGAAAAATCAAATTAAGATCATGATTTTGCTTAGTTCATATGAAAGGTTGGGGATGTAGCTCAGTGGATAGAGTACTTGTCCTGGGTTTAATACCTGGCACTGTGTAAACGAGGTATAGTGGCTCAGGTCTATAGTCCCAGGACTCGTGACATGATAGACAGAGGATTAGAAGTTCAAGGTCATCCTTAGCTACATAGTGAGTTTGCGACCAGCTTATGCTACATCAGCCCACCCCCCCTCTCACACACACACACACACACAGAGACACACACACACACAAACAAAGTTCAAGCAGATAGGCTGGAGAGATGGCTTAGTGGTTATGGCATTTTCCTGTGAAGCCTAAGGACCCCGGCTTGATTCCCCAGTACCCACATAAGGCAGATGCATAAGGTGGTATATGTGTTAGGAGTTCATTTGCAGTGGCTTAAGGCCTGGCATTCACATTTTCTCTGTAATCTATCTGCCACTCTCTCTCTCTCTCAAGTAAATGAATAAAATATTTAAAAAAAAAAAGTTCAAGTGGAGGTAATTGCATACTTGGAATGCTTTACTTTTGTAGTTAAAAAGACAATTATGTTCTAACTTGCCAGTTCTTGTACTTTTAGAGAATAAAATTTGAAAATACGGTTTCCCAATAAAATATGGTTTCTGAGTTGTTGACACATTATTCTGATAATTTAGGAATATTTATGATTTGGACATAAATATAAGGTATCTCAAAAAGCCATAATAATTTTGTTCCTGTTTTTTTTTTTTTTTTCTTCTTTCCTTTGGTTTTTTGAGGTAGGGTCTTACTCTAGCCCAGGTTGACCTGGAATTCACCCTGTAGTCTCAGGGTGGCCTCAAAATCAGGGCAGTCCTCCTACCTCTGCTGGGATTAAAGATGTGAACCACCATGCCTAGTTCTGTTTTTTATATATGCTGAATGGGGTCATTTATATAGCTGTGATGGAAGAGCAAGAGATTGATAATAGCCTGATTTTATAGATGGAGAGGCAGACCTACTAAGAGAGTGTGCCTGTGGGTGGGTGCGTCCTGACCCCCTCTCCCAGCACAGCTGAGAGTGACAGCATGTTCCTGTCAACTCTTCTGCACACTGGCTTTCAGACTGGGGCACTGGGCTCTTGTCCAATTGATTAGATTACAGTTTGATAAGATGGAATCTTCCTGTGATTAGAGAGAGAAATCTGATTAGATACAAGGCTCACTATAACACAGACAAAGGTTCTCAGAAGGTGGCTTCCAGTTAGAATTCCCAGGCTGGCTCTCAGCACAGAGCTCCATGTATTTATTATGTAGCTCACACTTGAAATCATCCCTGGGGCAGATCAAGCCATTCTAGCATTTTGTAAAAAAGTTGTGCATGTGTTTGTGCAAAGAGGAGGGCTCAAAGGCAGGGTGTGTTATAAGTGGAGGGTTCACATGTTTGCTGGCCCTTTGATGATGAAAGGTGGTTTGGTTACATCAAAGGGCATCTTTGGGCTTTTTATATAATTGAGTCCCTAAGTTTTCACCTGGATTATATTGAATGTTGTGATTGCAATTAACAGAACAGGAAGAGCTAGGAATAGAAGAGAAATCGTCAGGGTCCATCCTATGGCTGGAATGATGAGAAAGCTGAGGCATGACAGTTAAGACTTGCCCAAAAGTATAATCACAGGCAGGGAAAATTCAATCTGGCTCGCTTAAAGAAAAAAGGATTTTCTCTTTAAAAAATTATTATTATTATCTTTTGATTTTTTGAGTAGGGTCTAATTCTAGCTCAGGCTCACCTGAAAATCACTATGTAGTCACAGGGTACCCTTGAACTTATGGTGATCCTCCTGCCACTGTCTCCCAAGTTCTGGGATTAAAGCATGCACCACCACACCCAGTAAAAAAAATGTTTTTGTTATTTTAATTTTTGACATATTCACATGATGTAGTCTACACTGGCCTTGAACTCAAAATCTTCCCAACTTACTCTTTGGAGTGCTGGGGTTATAGGAATACACAAAGGGATTTCTCAGAAAGACTTAGAATATCAGTGGAAATGATGGAAAGGGAGAAAGAAGTTCTACCTTGAAAAATAATGAACATGAACCAAAAATAATATTTGGCCACAGGCAAACTCTGCTCCTGAACCAGCTCTCTGAAGACTTTATTGTTTCTGTCACTTAGCGCTGTCCTCAGCTGCTGACATCTGTCATTGTAACTGCTGCCATTGCTAAGGTGAAAGAAGACCTGTGTGTGTAAACATTTTAAGCTCTAACCCTATTTTAGGCAGTATTGTGCCTTTTCAGTATTTTCTTTTTTAATAACAAAAGGTAAATATAGGAGGCCGTGGTGATGGTTCAGAGGTTCAGCAGTAAAACCCCTTACTTGACCTGCTCATCTGAGTTTAGTCCTCCCCAGCTCCCATATAAAGCTGGACATAAAGTGACACACATGTCTGTAATTCCAATGTGCCTATGACATGCATGGCTGAGCCAGAATGAGAAACTTGTGGGCAAGAGACTGTGTCTCAAAAATGATAGAAGAAGAGCACAGATGCCTGGAGGTTGTCCTCTGACCTTTACACATGAGCTGCAGCACACATATACTGCCCCCCCCCATTCAAAAAAGGTAAACATAGTGCATTTATTTAGAACTGTTATGTTGTAGCATGCACTGTGACCCTGACTTGTTGCTGCCAGTGACTGCCAAGCCCCTTGTCATCCTGCTTGCGTAGATGTGAGACTACAGTGCTAGCAGAAGCACCTGGCATTAACAGTCAGTGCAGTCAACTTGATCTTAAGTATGCTTGCATGCTAGAAGCTTTGCTAGTCTTCCTAGAACGCAAGACAGAAAAGAAGACATTGGGGGGGGGGCTAGTTCTGGAGAGATGGCTTGGTGGTTAAGCACCTGCCTGTGAAGCCTAAGGGCCCTGGTTCAAGGCTCGATTCCCCAGGACCCATGTTAGCCAGATGCACAAGGGGGTGCATGCATCTGGAGTTCGTTTGCAGTGGCTGGAAGCCCTGGCATGCCATTCTCTATCTCTCTCTCTCCCTCTTTCTGTCTCTGTTGCTCTCAAATAAATAAATAAAAATAAGCAAAAAAAAGAAGGCATTGGGTTTGTGATGTTTTAGCAACGCTTCAGTGGTTACAGAGATGGCCCAGTTGTTAAAGGAACTTGCTTGAAAGTACACTGACCTGAGATTGACTACCCAGCACTCAGGTAAAGCCTGATGCCAAATGGTATGTGTTTAATATCCTACCATGTCCAGGAGAATCAAGGAGCTCTCAATCCAGCTAGATTAGTGCCCCCAAAGTGGCAGAGACAAAACAGAAAGGATACCTTAACTCAAGCAAAGTGGAAGATAAGGACCAACATCTGAGGTTGTCCTGACATCTTTATGTGTGCTGTGGCACATGTGTGCCCATGCACACAAACATTGTACACATCTACACATGCTCCAGAGGGAAGATAAAAGACATGTGCTGAGACGTGGGAAGGTCTAGGGAGCATATGACTTTCCCAGCGAGAGTGAACCTGCTCTCCCAGACCAGTGTCCTGGGCCATTGGCCCATTCTGACCTTCTTCAGTTTCTACTCCATGCAGTCCTAGGTACTGAGGTAATAGGTACTGTGACTCTCACTGCTTGCAAATAAACAAATAAATTAAAAAAAAATTTTAAAGATGCCATGCTATCCAGACTTTAATTCAAAGAAGAGTTTTTTTAAAATATTTTTATTTATTCATTTGAAAGAGAGACAGAGGCAGGGAGAGAGAAAGAAAAAGAAAGAATGGGTGCACCAGGGCCTCCTGCCACTGCAAAGGAGCTCCAGATGCACGCACCACTTTGTGTATTTGGCTTTATGTGGGTACTGGGGAATCAAACTGGAGTCATCAGGCTTTTTTTTTTTTTGTTGTTTTGTTTTGTTTTTTATGGTAGGGTCTCATTCTAGCCCAGGCTGACCTGGAATTCACTATGGAGTCTCAGGGTGGCCTCAAACTCAAAGCGATCCTCCTACCTCTGCCTCCCAAGTGCTGGGATTAAAGGCATGTGCCACCATGCTGGGCTGGAGTCATTAGGCTTTGTACGCAAGTACCTTAACCATTGACCCATCTTCCAGGCCCCAGACTTCAATTCAAAGAAGAGTTTTGCCATCGTAGCTAGACATTCAAATTGGCTAAGTGATGAACTTTGTGCATTTCACAAACAAGTGTACAGTCTTGGTATGTCTTGCTTCTTTTTTTTTTTAATTTTGAAATAAAAATACTTTTAAAAAAATTCATTTTATTTTACTTATTTGAGAGATAGAAAGAGGCAGATCGACAGAGAGAGAAAGAGGGCCTTCAGTCACTGTAAATGAACTCCAGATACATGCACCACCTTGTGCATTTGGCTTATATAGGTCCTAGGGAATAGCGCTCGGGTACTTTGGCTTTGTAAGCCTTAACTGCTAAGCCATCTCTCCAGCCCTAAAAATACTTTTAATGTTTGTAGAGAGAGATAGAGAGAATGAAAATGAATGAGCCAGAGCCTCTTGCCACTGGAAATAAACTCCAGATCAAGCCACTTTGTGAATCTAGCTTGGGAATCGAACCCTGGCAAGCAGACTTTGCAAGCAGTACCTTTAACTATTGAGCCATCTCTCCAGACTCATGTCTTGCTTCTTGATGCTCCAGTTTCCATTCATCTTTGTTATAGTGCTTCATTTCTTGTTTGTTTCTTTTTCTAATATGTTTTGAGAGAAAGGAAGGAGAGAAGGAAGAAAAGAAGGAAGGAGGGAGGGAATGTGAAGTACTTTTGGCTTGTGCTACAGAGAGAATGGATTGTCCTGAAGTAGGCATGGGAATCTTCATTATAAGCTAATGTATGGAACATTTTTGTACGGAAATAGCTAATGAATACCCAGAGCATTCTGTTGTTTGCAGTTTAAATGTGGTTTCATTTTTGTTCAACACTAGTTAGATTCCTAAGTGTCAGAGAAGTAGGAAATTCTCTCCTCATTAGATTCATTTAAAAAGTTTTTCAAAAAAGGAAAGTCGTAAGGGTATGGAAACTTTATGTTTTTCTGTGTGTCATGTTCAGGCATTTGACAATGTTTCCTTTACATGAGGCCAAAGACCACAGGTCCACCATGATTGCTAATTATTCAGATTGTAAATAGCTTATTTGAGAACTTAAGGTGAGACAAAAGAAACCTGAGGGAACAAAAGGCCCATGATAATGAAAAAGAGAACCTGAAGAGAAAGGCCAGGCAGAATTATGATGCAGGTCACACCTGTGTCTGCATTAATTGTACCTTTGTATTTAATAATAAAAATGATTATATGTTCAGTGGTAACAGGTGTCCCTTCTTGAGAATGATAGCATGGATAGATGACAGCAAATTACTCCAATTCAAAAACTTGGAATATTATGCTTTAATTTGGAGTTTCACCAGACTATACTAAGAGTGTACATCAATCAGAAAGACACACACACACACACACACACACACACACACACACACACACATACACCATACATATATGATGAAACATAGGCAAATATACCTTACTGTCTAAATAAATGAAAAGGTCACTTTATCGACACTACTTAACACACTGGAGTTTTTCTAGTCCAGTGACTGCATTTCTGGTACTTTCTGTTTTTATATAAGCTTTGGCTGTAGCTGCAAATTCATAATCCTATAAGTTTCTAGCTGGTCTTACTCATAGAAATTGATAGCCTTAATTGCACAGGCTTCATGGCTCATGTGTTTGGTGGTTCCTGGTCTCTGCTGAACTTGAACTTCTCTGAACAGGTGTTTGGCTGACTGTTAGTTGATGCAGGATGCCTGCTTGGGCTAGGATGAGTGAGTGGGGTCAATCACAATATCTCCCATCCTCTTCCTATGCCCAAGTCACCAGAGATTATCTTTCCTTTATATCATTGGCAGAGGGCAGGGGCAGGGCAGAAACACACAGGTGATCCTTGGAAGCTGTTTTTCTTACCATATTAATACTCCACTGACCAAGCAACTGCCCATGATGGAGCCCAGAGTCAGAGTGGAAGGGGAGCTGTGAAGACTCATAACTAAAAGGCCATGGCTATAGGAAGGACAGAAGATTTGAGAAAATGTTCATAATATATTATGGAGTTCATAAAAGTTAATCAAATGAAATGTAATTATAACTTTCAGTCTCATGGAAAAGGACAGTTTTTGTCTTTTTTTTTCTTCTGATGTTCTTGATAAAGTGTCTGTCTGGTCTTTATGGATTTTCAGTATTTTTTATAATTTAAATATTTTATTTATTTATTTAAGAGAGAGAGAGAGAGGAGCTGGAGAGATGGCTTAGTGGTTAAGCACTTGCCTGTGAAGCCTAAGGATCCCAGTTCGAGGCTTGATTCCCCAGAATCCATGTTAGTCAGATGTACAAGGGGGTGCATGCGTCTGGAGTTTGTTTGCAGTGGCTGAAGACCCTGGTATACCCATTCTCTCTCTCTCTCTCTCTCTCTCTCTCTCTCTCTCTCTCTCTCTGTCCCTCTTTCTATCTGCCTCTTTCTCTCTGTCTGTCATTCTCAAATAAATAAATAAAAATAAACAAAAATTAAAGAGAGAGAAAAAATGGGCATGCCAGGGCCTCTAGCTACTGCAAAACTCCAGACACAAGTACCAGCTTGTACATCTGATGTTATATGGGTATTGGGAAATCTATTCCAGGTCTTTAGGTTTTGTAGCCAAGATCCTTAACTGCTGAAGCAGCTCTCCAGGCCCCCAATCTCTTTTGTTGAACATTTTTGTTTCTTTGTTTTCCGAGGTAGGGTCTCACTCTAGCCCAGGCTGACCTGGAATTCACTATGGAGTCTCAGGGTGGCCTTGAACTCACAGTGATCCTCCTACCTCTTCCTCCTGAGTGCTGGGATAAAAAGTGTGTGCCACCATGCCCGGCTACCTCCAATCTCTTTTGAATGTACAAAGTGGGTTGGACTGGTGGCTTAGTGGTTAAAGGCACTTGTTTGAATGTACAAAGAATTCATGCAAAGTTAGACATGGGGAGAAGTTTGAAGCAGTATCTTGAAAGCAATAGGTAGCTATTAAGATTGACCATCATATGTAATTTCAGAGATTCCAGCACTCTGTTCCTGTAGGATATGGGCACATACAAGTGCCCGGCATCATTCACACTCCCCCAGCTAGATTAGTAATGCACTCAGAAGTTTCAAACCCAGCGCCGCTCTGCACTGCACCTTGTAAGTCTATTCTCATCAAGCCACCAATCTTTCCACAATAAGCACTTTCTGTAAGTGACTTACTTTTGGAAATGGCATGTTGTCAGAATTTACCATGAAGACTGTGCTCATCACTTGTACTTATAGCAGAATTTACTACTGTCTGAACATACTCGTGTATGCACACACTTATTTTGCTCTGCTTCCTCTTGCGTTCTTCCCTTCAGAAAGGGAAGTTTTAAATGTAATGTGAGTTTCCTAGATTAGCCATTGAATTACCAGACTGCAAAGGTGAAGTTGCCAGAGGTCACTGTGACCCTGGCCATCTGAGACAATAAAACTTTCTGTGAGGATTTTGTTAGAAATGGGGCTAACACTTTAGGGAGGTATTCTTTCTTGAAAGCCTCCTTCCCCTGTGTGAGAACTAGTCAAAGCAATTGCCTAAGACCTAGGTCATGGCACAGGGAATAGAAGGAAATTGCAATATTGCAAAGTAGAAGTTGTATTGGTGATGAAATTATGGGTGGTATATTTTAATGAATGAAAATTTAGACTATCTAGTTCTGTAGGTAGATAGGAGATAGGTAGGTCTTTCCCTATGCAGGTCTTTTAACAGCAAAGGACCACTTAATGGATGTTCACCAAGAGTAAAATTGTGTATGGACTTTCATAGCATCTCAGTGTTTTAGTTCTGAAGGAACAGGAGATATCAGCTAGTTTCTTACTTTCTTCCCCTCATATTTACTCATTTTCTACACCCTTTATCCATCCAGTAATACTTTTTGTTTTTTGTTTTTTCATCTTTAACTTAGTTGCCAAACTTTGATTCTGAGGAGAGCAATACTGCTATGTCTCCAAAATATTTATATGTGTGGCCTGTCTTTATAGATGGTACACCCTAAATTATGTGCAATCATGAAACTCTCACTTCAAAAACTCTTCACTCTGACATATGCAAGACCATTGAGGGAGAAGACAAAATCCTTACCACCCAACAGCCTTTATTCTTTTTGGTGGGTATATATAATGTTTTGTTTTTCTAAACAAGACAAAACAGTTATAGTTCCACCTCTCATGTGCCTCCTCTCCTGTGAGTTGAAAGCTTAGTATGTGCGCATATGTAAGATCTCAAGTGCAAACGAGAACAGAGCAGGGAGCAGATTTTCCCAGTCACCGTCTGGATCTCTGTGTCAGTGCCAAGACACAGCTCCTCGCTGATCAGCGTGGCAGTGTAACGTTGCCTGGCTCTGAGGAAGCAGATTTGAAAATCTAAACTTCATAAGCAGACCATTTTGGTGGGGATTAGAGACTATTGTAGCACATTCAATTACAGGTAGTATTGTCAAGAACTTTTTTTTTTCTTCAGAAGAAGTTACAGGAGGGATAGAGACATTTCAAAATGTCAAGAAACAGGGTAGAGGAGATTTAGCTTAAAATAATGAAAATAGATAATTTTTTTTACCCCAGAAAGTATTCACTGCAGGTATCTGGGTGTCTCAAGGCAGATCTTGTTTGTTCTATATCTGAAGAGGTGAACCAGTGGAGGTAAGTATCTACACAGAGGAACGCTTGCTGGGAAAATGAGCTCCTAGGCTCAAGGGAAGTAAATTACTTGCTCCTCAATTTTGAGGAGCTAATAATGGCATTGTTTGCACTCTCCAATGGAGCAGGGGACAATACTTGGGGTTGTCCTGAGGGAATCACTCATAGCCATTTCTCCTCCCTTCTCATTATTCAGGTACATAGAAAGGCTAGTTTGGGGTTAAGTTCATTTTTTGTACATATTTCTAGATTCCCTACACCCCTCAAATATCTAGACATAACCTTGCTGGTGGCTAAAAGATAGGACATTTTGTTTCATAATTACAGGTAAGACTTTCTGACCTTGTACATTTAACATGCTGTATGGAACTGGCCAGATTTAACACTTATTGGATAGCTGTTCTGTGCTTGGTACTAATGATAGAGAGGGAAAGGGGAAGAGAGGAAGGCAGGAAAGGGTAGAAAGAGAGATAGAGACATAAGAACACAAACTAAACAACAGAGAAGCCCCTTGCCATCTCTCCCATGTTCCCTACCCTCTCAGTAGGGGAATCATCTAGTCCTCACAATAGGAAATGAGTTCCTGCCCTGGGCTGTCCTCTGTCTTTATGACCATTGTATCCCTGCCTTTATCTCAGAGCTCAACTCCTAAGCAAAACTTGCTAGTTTTCTAAATGGAAAGTGCTTGGGAATATGAGTGGCTATAGTATCAGGAAGATTGTAGGTAAGTTATATACAGAACATAATGCTAGCCTAAAGAAACAGTACACATCTCTCTCCAGTCCTGAGCTGTTTTTTTTTTTTTTTAAAGCTTCCAAAATGGTCCACACCAAGAAGAGTCAGAAGTGGGGCAAAGGCAAAAAGGCCTGAATGTCAAGGAGCTGCAAATAATTTGTCAATGGAGATAGTAAGAATAGTGGGAGCAGAATTGTGGCAGGCCGGCATCATATCCTAGAGGGTCCCCGTCAGTAAGTGACAATGTTGATTAAGTCAAGGCAGGCACTAACTACTGGGAACTGAGGGTGGATGTTGAAGAACAAGCGAGACCATGGCCAGCCCTTACACATGAATAAATATTAATAAATAAATAAAAAATATTGATGAATCAATGGAGACTAGAAGGGATAGTTTCACTTCGTTCTCATTATAGTTTTCTTATATTGCTGTGTTTTCTGAGACAGCCCAAGTTGACCTGGAACTCACTCTGTAGTCTCAGGCTGGCCTAGAACTCACGGTGATCTTCCTACCTCTGCCTCCCGAGTGCTGGGATTAAAGATGTTTGCCACTACCACACCCAGCTTGGAACATTTTATACTATCAAGATCACCTTGATCTCCTTGGCATCAGATGACTGTGTATAGATTTATCATTTATACAGGAATCTGTCATGTAAGTGGAATTTCTGCCTGATTCTTTGAAATAGTTCATGAAGGATTTAAAGCTGTTGGTTTACATGTGACTTTCCATGCTAAAGTGACATAGCCAAGAGAGCGAGTTGCCTGCTGTATGTCTATGAACGAACATGACTTAGTGTGTTGTGCTAGTAAGTGCATACCTCTGCCCGGGAGGCATCTCACTGCTTAATGTCCATCTCCCTGAGAGGACGGCAGGATGAGCCCCGTGTCATCTCCTTAGTCAAAGAGGAAGCAAAACTGTAGTGGTGTTTAGTTTCTGTGGAAGTATTCTAGTATCCTTTTTTTAAGTAGAGCGCCTTGTCTTAGTAATAGTTGGCTTCTTAAACTTCACTGCTGACTGAGGCTATCCAGGGTCATGCTGAGTTTTTTCCACCTCTACCATGCTGTTGTGACTGTATTTCTTTCTTTTCCTACTTAACAGTCTGTGAATTTTTGGATACAATTAACTTCAGGATAATAGGTTTTCTGGGTAATAAATGACATAGTTTTGGATAAAACAACTTGCAAATCATTAAAAAAAAAAGCACATCAGGGTTTTCTATTTCGTCTTCACTTAACAGTGCATATAATTTGGGGGAAGTATCTTAGCCCCTGGTTCAGCCATTTTAGAATGTGGAGTTTCTGGGGTGGGGCAGTGAGATCTGCCATCATTGATTCTCTCTTTATAACTTTGCCCTTTTCGTGGGAACAGATGACTTGTGCTGTGCTTCCAGCCCTGCACAGACAGAATCACAAGGAAGAAACTTTACATAAACCATTTATACTACATGTTTGGTATGCTGGCGACATAAATCAACAACAATATCCATTACAGATTCATCCCTTTATCCGTATTATCTTGATAGAAATGATCCCGATGTGTGGGAATTTGAACCCTGCTTTAATACATCTAGCCCTGTATAATTAATTATTCAGGGCACAGAGAACCTGGCCCTGCAATGTAGACTCATTCTTCCTGGTCAGCGTTAACTCCACTGGCAATAATAAATAGAAAAAGTCTCCAGTGATGCCAGTATTTTAAAGTGATTAATCATCTCTCCCCGCTTTCTCCTCCCCTTTAGTTTTCTTTAACTGGGATTTTTTTTTTCAGCAATAAATCTTTAACAATACAGGTAGGAATTGTTCTGTAATTAAATTTTGCCCTGCTTAATTTCTTACCTTTTATATGCTATATTTTTACAAAAAAATGTTATATTTTAAGAAGCACTGATCAAAATTCAAACCAAGAAAAATCCTTTTATGGAAAACTGAGAGGTTCTCTCTGGAAGATTAAGCTTTCAATTTTGAATATTAGATAGAGCACATACTCAGAAAAATTGTTCGTCAACACCAGTTGGGGTGTCAAATATTCTGAAGTTTTGAATTGCCTTACTTTCATGTTTATGGTTTTTCTGTATTAGAAAAAGTCTGACATACACATATGTTCCCACATGGAGAGAATAATTACTGATTCCTTAACTTTCATATCATTGGTGTCAGCTATGTATGTAAGAAAGAGATATTTTGCATCATTTTTATGGTACACCAAAGGCACTTGCAAAAGAGGCAGGTAAATGTCAGCCTGAGGGTGGCCATGCATTTCTACAGGGTGCTCTGTAGAGCTGCCCAGCCATCATGTATATTCTGGGTGACAGGGACAGATGTGACATATCTGTTGTGACACACTTCTGAGCCACCAGTCTGTGGCTTGAGGTGACTCCTGTCCCTCCCTTCATGCTGCAGGACAGCACAACGATGCACGGATGAACCTTGCCATCGCCCTCACTGCTGCCAGGTATGGGGCTGCCACGGCCAATTACATGGAGGTAGTGAGCTTGCTCAAGAAGACAGACCCCGAAACGGGCAAGGAGCGGGTGAGCGGTGCACGGTGCAAGGATGTCCTCACAGGTATGCTAGGTCTCCTCCAGGAGGCTTTTCTTAGCATTTTGCTTTGCTTGTATAATGATTGAATTATAATTTCTCTGTCACTTTTCTTTCATTGAAGCCAGACTTCAGTCATATTAATTATATTCTTCATTGTCAACAATGACTGGTTTAACATGAAAATTTTCCCTTGTGGGACTTGGCAATTTTTCCCCTTTGTATTAAATAATAATAATGATACTGATAATAATAAATGCCCACAAAATTCTCACAGCTATGAATGCATTCCATTTCCCTTACAAAAACATATTATTAATAAAATTAAATAAGTGTGCCAAGTTTCCGAGTATCACTTAGGTGACAAAGGCCATGCATTTACATATTATTACAGTCAGTCACTTTTAACTCTGCTAGATTTTCATTTTTTTCCGATAGTCCCATCAACATGCAGGCAGTTGTGAAGCCCACACTGTGAAATATATTTTCTGACAGTAATACTGTTTACATATTTGGCTTTAAGGAGAAAGTGAGTTATTTACTTATTCCATCATCTTTGTGTGTAGCACCTTGATTATAGGCACTTTATACCTAGGCTGAGGATGAAAAAGTGACATACTACCTTCTACCCTTTAATTTGGGCTTGATTTTGGTAAAATTTACTCGGGAGTGAGCCTCTTACATTGTTTTTCAGTAACTCTGGATGCTCATGTCACTTAGTGTAGTATGCCATATACTTCACTATAGGTAAATAGATGAATTCGTAACTCAGCACTGGGGATCAGAAGAACAAACAGAGTATATGATTGATGCTACTTTCTTTCACAGGGCAGGAATTTGATGTGCGAGCCAAGTGTGTTATCAATGCTACGGGACCTTTCACAGACTCTGTGCGCAAAATGGATGATCAGAACGCTGCGGCGATCTGCCAGCCAAGTGCCGGCGTCCACATTGTGATGCCTGGTTACTACAGGTAATGGTGCTCCATTTTGCCAGTCATCAGCTGACAAAGAGGGACAGTAACTGAATCTGCACACTCTTCATAGTTGTGCAAGTATTTGGGGTGTTTTGTTTTTTAAATTTTCCATTGTATATTTTCATTGCACATGGTACTGTGCTGCATACATTTCCAAACACATGTACATTGCATATTGAGCAAACTCCCCTATACTTCCCTACTCTCTATATTCTCTACCCCTTCGTGTTAGTCATTTTTGTCCCCCCAAGACACATTTACTCTTTAAGAAAGAAAAACATTTATTTGCATGCAGAAAGAGAGATGAGAAAAGTGAGAGAGAATGGACATGCCAAGACCTCCAGTTCCTGCAAACAAACTTCAGATGCATGTACCACTTTGTACATCTGGCCTTATGTGAGTGCCAAGGAATTGAGCCCAGGTCATTAGACTTTGCAGGCAAGCACCTCAACCCTCTGAGACATCTCTCCAACCCCTGCTCTTCCTTTTTTTTTTGTTCTCAAGGTAACATCTTTCTCTAGCCCAGGCTGCCCTGGAATTCACTTGCTAGTCTCAGGATGGCTTTGAAATCATAGTGATCCTCCTATCTCTGCCTCCCATTTGTGGGATTAAAGACATGCACCACCACACCCAGCTTGCTTTTAAGTGATAGTATGCATACCTGATTTTCTGTATCTATATAAAATCTTGGACCACATTATGAGAAAAAATATATATTTGTCTTCCTGAGACTGGTTTTATTTGCTTACTGTGGTTGTCCCCAGTAGCATCTACTTCCTGTAAAGACATAGCTTTGTATGTGTCTAAGTGAAAAGTATCATGGTGTATACTTACCATATCTTCTTTATCCATTCCTCGGTAAGATGACCACTTAAACTTCGTTCCATAGCTTAGCTATAAATATTGATATACAAATAGCTCTGTGATTTGTTGACTTGAAGTCCTTTGATTCAATCCCAGGTGTGATATTGCTCAGTCATATGGTAGTTCTATTTTTAGTTTTTTTTTGTTTGTTTGTTTGTTTGTTTTTTTAGGAAACTTCATACTGATTTCCATTGTGGCTAAACTAGTTACATTTCCACCATCATTGAATAAGTATTCTCTTATGTCCACATACGTGCCAGCATTTGTTATTTGTTCTTTCTTTTTTCCACTCTTCCTTCTTTCTGTGGTGTGTTCATGATGTGTGTGTGTGTGTGTGTGTGTGTGTGTGTGTGTGTGCATGTGCCATGGTGCACATGTAGAGGCAAGAAGGAACCCTTCAGTGTTGGTCCTCACCCTCCACTTTGTTCTGAGGCAAAATCTCTCACTGTTTTACCACTGCACTTGCCAGGCTAACTGGCTCATGAACTTGATTCACCTGCTGCTGCCTTCTTCCTCACTACTGACATGCTGGGAGGATTACATACGTGCACGACCATGCCTGGCTTTACAGGGGTTCTGAACATCTGAACTCAGGTGTCCATGCTTGCTTGGCCAAGCGCTTTATCCACTAAGGCATCTTCCCATCTTGTTATTTGTTTTGTCTCGTTTTCTTTTTTTTTCAAAATTTTTTTTATTAACAACTTCCTTGATTATAAACAATATCCCATGGTAATGCCTTCCCTCCCCCCACTTTCCCGTTTGAAACTGCATTCTCCATCATATCCCCTCCCCATCTCAATCAGTCTCTCTTTTATTTTGATGTCATCATCTTTTCCTCCTATTATGATGGTCTTGTGTAGGTAGTGTCAGGCACTGTGAGGTCATGGAGATCCAGGCCATTTCGTGTCTGGGGTATTTTCTTAATGATTGCCTTTCTGGCTGGACTAAGATGGAACTGCAGTGTAGTTTTAGTTTGCACTTCTTTGATGGCTACTGAGGTGAAACATTATTTCATGTGTTTATTGGCCCTTTGTGTTTCATCATTTGAGAATTGTGTGTCATTTCATTAGCCCATTTATTGACTGAGTTTGATTTCTTATTTAGAATTTTGAGGTTTTTGCATATTGTAGATTTTTTTTTCTTGAGATAGGGTAGCCCAATGTAGCCCAGACTGACCTGGAACTCACTCTGTAGTCCCAGGCTGGACTCAAACTCACAACCATCCTCCTACTACCTCTGCTTTCCAAGTGCTAGGATTATTTTTTTTTATTTTTATAATTTTTACTTTTTTTAAAATTTTTATTTATTTATTTATTTATTTGAGAGAGACAGACACAGAGAGAAAGACAGATACAGGGAGAGAGAGAGAGAATGGGCGCGCCAGGGCTTCCAGCCTCTGCAAACGAACTCCAGACGCGTGCGCCCCCTTGTGCATCTGGCTAACGTGGGACCTGGGGAACCGAGCCTCGAACTGGGGTCCTTAAGCTTCACAGGCAAGCGCTTAACCGCTAAGCCATCTCTCCAGCCCAAGTGCTAGGATTAAAGGCCATATTGTAAGTGTTAATCCTCTGTCAGCTATATAATTAGCAGGATTTTCTCCCCTTCTGTAGACTTTCTCTTCGCCTGATTGTGTCCCTTGCTATATAGAAACTCTTTAATATCACAAAGTCCCATTTGTCACTTGTTGGCCTGGTCTTATTTCCTGAGTGACAGAAGTTCTATTCTGAAAGTTCTTGTCTTATGCTTATATATTAATGTGTTTTCCCTAATTTTTTTCCTTTTAACTTAACTCCTTGAATTTCTGCATTGAGGTCTTTGATCCATTTGGAGTTGATTTTTTTGAATTTTTATTTTATTTTATTTTTATTTATTTGGGAAATAGGGAGAGAGAGAGAGAGAGAGAGAGAGAGAGAGAGAGAATGAGAGAGATAATGGGCATTCCAGGGACTCCAACCACTGCAAACAAACCCCAGATGCTTGTGCCACCTTGTGTATCTGGCTTGCATGGGTCCTGGAGAATCGAACCTGGGTCCTTTGGCTTTGAAGGCAAGCACCTTAACTGCCAAGCCGTATCTCCAGCCCTGGAATTGATTTTTATTCAGGGTGAGAGATAGGAATTTAGTTTGATTCTTTTTTAAAAATACTTTATTTGGGCTGGAGAGATGGCTGAGTGGTTAAGTGCTTGCCTGTGAAGCCTAAGACCCCGGTTCAAGGCTTGATACTCCAGGACCCACATAAGCCAGATGCACAAGGTGGTGCATGCATCTGGAGATTGTTTGCAATAGCTGGAGGCCCTGATGCACCCATTCTCTCTCTCTCTCTCTTTCTTTCTCCCCCCCCCCTCTCTCTCTCTCTCTCTGCCTCTTTCTCTATCTGTCGCTCTCAAATAAATAAACAAAAAAATTATTTATTTGAGAGGAGAGAAAGACTGAGAGAGAGAAAGAGAGAGAATATGGGTGTGCCAGGGTCTCCTGCCACCTCAAATGAACTCCAGATGCATGTGCCACCTTGTGCATCTGGTTTATGTGGGTCCTGGGGAGTAGATTCTGGGTCTTTCGGCTTTGTAGGCAAGTGCCTTAATTACTAAGCCATCTCTTCAGCTCTAGTTTTCATTCTTCTACATGTGGATATGCAATTTTTTGAACTCCATTTCTTTTTATGTAATTATTGACAGTTTTAATCCATATAAATAATCTATTTTGATCATAATCCCTTCTCATTGCTTTCTTTTTTCTCTGTCCCTATCTTTTAAAAATATTTTTTAAATTTTTATTTATTTTATTTATTTGAGATAGATGGAGGCAGGTTAAGAGAAAGGGCGCACTGAGACCTTCAGCCACTGTTAAAGAACTCTAGACACATGTACCACCTTGTGCATCTGGTTTACATGGGTCCTGGGCAATTGAACCTGAGACCTTTGGCTTAGCAGGCAAGCACCTTAACGGCTAAGCCATCTCTCCAGCTCTCTCCCCCATCTTATTTATTTATTTATTTTCACTGAGCCTCTTCTTTTCAACTAAGCCCTTTTTTTTTCCCTTTTCTTTTCTTTTTTTACTTGTTTGAGGGAGAAAGAGACAGAGAGAATGGGCATATCAGGGCTTCCAGCCACTGGAACAAACTCCAGAGTCAGGTACTGCCATGTGCATACGGCTTATGTGGGTTCTGGGGAATTGAACCTGGGTCTTTAGGCTTAGCAGGCAAGCGTCTTAACAACTAAGCCATCTCTCCAGCCCCCTTTTTCTATTTTGATGCCCCTTTTTTATGCCCTTCTCCATTTTCCCTGGCAGCATGTTGATGAACCCAATATCATGTAAGTGTTATGTAAATAATGACAAATGGTGAGAGGTCATGAATGGGCCAGGCTCTTTGTGACTGGAAAACAGAAGTCCAAATTACTCCTCCTTATCATTTTCAACAAATTTTTTTTTTTTTTTTTTTTTTTTTTTGCATAAGGCTTTCTTTAATCCAAGGAGTACTTTTTCCATTGTTATCAAAGGCCACTTGGCTGTAGTTGTTTGGGTTTTTGTTTTGTCTGTTCATCTACAGGCAGCACTCTTCTTAATAGCAGACATTCCTTTTGTTTTTCTTTTTTGTTAAGAACATATTTTGTGTGGATGAATCATGTGTTGGTACCATCTTTTCCCTAGTCCCTGCCTCCATTCCACTGGGGACTCTCCTCATTGTGGTTGCTGGGATCCCCATGGGGTTGTAGGTTAGGCATTGTGGGACCAGCACTTAGGGAAGGCAGTGCCTCTGGCTATGACGTCCCAACCTGTGGCTCTTACAATCTTTCCTCCCCATCGCCTGCAAAATTTCCTGAGCCATAGTGAGCTTTTAGGAGCCTTTGGTTCTCTCCTTGCTTTTGTTGACTATCCTCCTTAGCGTCTTTCTCCTTCACCCTGGCACTGATTGTGAGGCTTACATGGAAGTAGCACTCTTGCTCATCTCCCCAGTTCCTCTGTGGTTTCACCTGGCCCTTGCCTGAAAAGTGAGGGGTGGTTTATCTCCTGGGGTCTCGCTATCTTCTGGAAAAGAAAAACAGATTCTTCAATGGAGACTGAAGTCAGCATAGGTTAAATTAGATTAGCATTATTAATTTAGGGAGATTTTGATGACTATTATATATTTAGGAAGATTTTGATGGACGTAGCCCTTCTTTTTGCCAAATACTAATGGGAGCTTGACATTGGACAGCATAAATCTTTGTCTCCATAGAATTCTGACTTGGTTCCCCATTTCAGATATGGGTTCCTTTCTACTGAACAGATCTCTTAGCTAATTAGAAAGCTATTGGTTACCCACACAGTCTCAGAAAGACAAAAGCCACATGTTCTTCCTCATCTGTGGTTCCTAATCTGGAACATCTTGAGTTGCTGACAATAGGGATGGAAGGGGTTGGTGGGAGGGGAAAGCGAGGTTGGGGGGAAATAAAACTAAAACCTGAAATAAATTGGTACCGTAGAAACTTTCCTCCGTGACAGACTAGAAGATATAACCCTCAACAGGAACATAGAGGAAATGCCTGAAAGAAGGGCCCTGGAGGGGGTGGGATGAAGCCTAACCTTAAAATTTCTTGGCTCTGGCCTGTAACTCCCAGTACCAGAAATTGGTGCTACCCACATTGATCTGTTGATCAGAGAGACCTGCGAGGTTCCCTAAAACAAGAGAGGCTTCTGTCAAAGCACTTGATTACCCACCTGAGGTAAAAGGTAAAAACCTATTGCTGAAGACACCATATGTTGCCAGGACAGAACACGGAGAGACCTGGCTGGAATCTGGAAGACAGCCAGTCTCCAGACAGCCCACGTAGTGCTGGAAAGCACTACATGAGCTACTGGGGGAAAGTGGCCAACAACAGCAGACCTTCTAATTCACTCTTCAAAGTGATGACAAACAAGGAAAGGGACTCTGCAGAACAAAACACATTCTGGGCTTGGAGATTAAAAAATATATTTATTGTTGACAACTTCCATAATTATAGACAATAAGCTATGATAATTCCCTCCCCACTTACTTTCCCCTTCACAACTCCATTCTCCATTATATCCCCTCCCCATATCAATCAGTTTCTCTTTTATTTTGATGTCATCATCTTTTCTTCCTGTTTTGAGGGTCTTATGTAGGTAGAGCCAGACACTGTGAGGTCATTTATATCTAAGTCATTTTGTGTCTGGAATAGTGCATTGTAAGGAGTCCTACCTGTCTTTGGCTCTTACATTCTTTCTACCACCTCTTCCACAATGGACCCTGAGACTTGGAAGGTGTGAGAGATGTTTCAGTGCTGAACACTCCTTTATCACTTCTTCTCAGCACTATAGTGCCTTCTGAATCATCTTAAGGTCACTGCCATCTGAAAAGAGAAGCTTCTCTAACCAAAGGTGAGAGTAGCATAATACATGGGTATGAATATTAAGAAAGGTGCTTACCGGGCAGTTTATTGAGCATAACATATGCATTTAGTCAAACACCAGCAAGAGTTTCACCTGTAGATCTCATGACTTCAACTGTCATTGGTTTTCCGTATCAGGTATGTGTTTCCTCCTGTGGAGCAGGGCTCCCGTTCAATTAGAGAGCAGTTGGTCTCCCCCATAACAGACATACCACTATTATACCTGTTGGCTCATTTGGCCTGGCTGGCCAAACTTAAGGCCACTGTTGTTTATCTCAACTGTTGATTTCTCTCTGTCCTGTGAATCTGCATGCAGTGTTAGCTGGTCTATACAGAGGAGATTTTCAGCTCAGTTCCAGCAAGTTTTCTCAGTGACCTTGCATGGGCTTGGAAATATCTTAAATATTTATGACAGCACTTATTCCTGTGGGTTAATGACTTGGATCATTTTTCTTCATAATGTGTTTTGTGCACTGGAGTACATCTTTAGAAATAGTGTTAGTATTTTTGAATTACACTTTTTTTATATTATTATTTTGTGTGCATGTTCATGTGTCAGAAGACCACTTTTAGATCAGCCCTCTTGTTCATACTTTGCTTGAGGCTAAGAAATAGTTTTCATATTTTATTTTTATTCATTTATTAGAGAGAGAGAAAGAGAGGGATGGAGAGAATGGGCATGCCAGGACCTCCAGCCAATGCAAAGGAACTCCAAATGCATATGCCACATGTGCGTCTGATTTACATGGGTTCTAGGGAATTGAACCCGGGTCCTTAGGCTTCACAGGCATGCACCTTAACTGCTAAGCTATCTCTCTAGCATCAAGAAGTAGTTTTTGAATGAATCCTACTAACATTTTTGTTAGCATTGTTAACATTTTGAGATAGTCACATTTTTTATATTACAATATTAGTACAGAGGCCAGTCATGGTGGCACACGCCTTTAATCACAGCACTTGGCAGGCAGAGGTAGGAGTATGACCATGAGTTTGAGGCCAGCCTGGGACTACAGAGTGAGTGCTAGGTCAGCCTGCACTAGTGTTCTATCCTATGTTAAAAAAAAAAAAAATAGTAGTGTAGCAGCAGGTATTTTGATCTGTAATATCTCCTTAAAGTCTGTGTTAAAGTTTGGCTCCCCTCTGGTGGTAGAGGAAGCCTGAAGAGGTTGGGCCCAGTGCAAGATCATTAAGCCATGAGGGGAATACCCTCGATGGTGACGGTGGGATACCAGTCTCTGCTTCTCACTGCCTCCTGAGCTGCAGCCCTGAGGTAAGCAGCTTTGTTCCACCTCTTACAGTAGAATACGTCGCCCTCCTCTAGCAACAGGGTCTGTCAGAACTTGGAGCCATAGCAAGTCCTTCCTCTGGTAGGTTGGTTATCTCTAGTGTGTTTTTTATAGTGCAGAAATGCCAACACAACGTTTGCTAGAGTTTTTTTTTTTTGAATATAGAGAATTTTAACTTATGAAAACAAAATACAATTCTTCATTTTAATCTCCAAAGTATCCCAAAATAAATAAATAAAAAATAAGTTCAAGATCAAAAATTTCAATCCCCATAGAAAACTGGGTCCCAATAGAAGACTTTCTGTTTTCCTCCTTCCTTCCCCTCGTTATCACATCTTTAGTAATTCTTTCTTCCAGTTCTTCCCATAAACTATTTTACTCACATACATGTGTATCCCGCTACAATTATTTTTAAGCTTTTTTTTAAACATGTTTTGTTTATTTTTATTTATTTATTTGAGAGTGACAGAGAAAGAAAGAGGTAGAGAGAGAGAGAGAGAGGGAGAGAGAGAAAGAGAGAGAATGGGCATGCCAGAGCTTCCAGCCACTGCAAACGAACTCCAGATGTGTGCACCCCCTTGTGCATCTGGCTTACGTGGGTCCTGAGGAATCTAGCCTCAAATTGGGGTCCTTAGGCTTAATAAGCAAGCACCTAGCCACTAAGCCATCTCTCCAACCCCTGTTATGCTTTTTACATAAATTGCTATTTGTGGCTCTCTCTTATGTCTTAATTCCCGTGAGTCTCAGGGATTCTCTTCTCTCTGTCTCTGCAGTCCTGAGACTGTATACATACCACCACAACTAACATCTGTGGGGCCGCTGGTTATGGTTAACTTGGGTCTGCCTGCCTACGTGGCAAGTGCTTTACTGATTGGGCCATCACCCAGCCCCATATTGAGTTCTAAGAAATTGTCCTTTCTCAATGGAAAAAGAGAATGGGAGAGGGACAAAGGGCGTAATAGAAGGGTGAATATGTCAAAGTATGTTACATATGTGTATGAAATGGTATATAAAAAAGCTAACTCATCATTATGTATAATTAATATGTATGCTAAAAATAATTTAAAAGTTGTTTTTTAAGTTGTCTTTTTAATCCTAAAAATTTGGCATTAATTTTGGGTCACCACCCCATAAGCCTAAGGTGTAGTCACAGCCGGTCTGCCTCAGTCTAAGACGCTATAAGTCACCTTATTCTACCAGGAGGTAGTTAATTCTTCCCTGTTTGGTGTTTTCAACCACAGCTGCTACATGTGCTGCTGGAAACCGGGTTAGCGGCTGACATCTGTTCAGCTCTGTGCTCTGGAGGAGGGTCCATCCACTTTGAGCACTGACTTTGGGAGCAACTTACTGGCTTTCCATGGGAAAGGTTTTCCTTTCCACATGACATCATTCTCTTGTTTGGTGTCCAAAGTTCTCAGCCTGAGGTGATCTTGTCTACACCTTAAGGCTAAAACTTCAAGCTTTTGGTCAGGTCCTCAGTGTTGAAGCAGAACTCTCTGGCCTGCTGGGGCTGTCCTACTGCAGGCCAATGATAAATTAAGGCCACTTGCTTCAGTTAGAGCCTGATTAGGGTGGAAATTCAGTGAGTTTAGTAGCCATTGATTTCTTGAATGTAGGTTGGTAAACAGAGTGACAACTGTACCTCAATCTTATTGAGTCATTTTCAAAAGAATCTATAATGATGTTTTTTAAGTTTGGTATAAATCTCACTAATTCCACATATGGAATTATCTTAAGCCATGATAAGAGCTTTTGGCATGTGGTAGGGGAGGAGAAGCAGGAAGAATTATTTTAATTTCAGAAAGCCCAATGCACAGAAATCATTTTTTATAATCTACTCCTTATATTAAGAACTAATCTGGCATTTCCAAAAGCAACAATACACCAACTGACTGAAAATAATCATTTCCTTCTAGCCTGACACTTCTTTTCTACTGACAAGAGGTCATTTATTTTTTTTCTATAATGTGTGTACATACTATTAGCTCTAACACTGATTGCCAACTGGATAACAATAAATTGATTTCAGTTTAACTAAGGGTACTTCAGGGGAGCAATGGTCTGCATGAGAAAAATGTTCATTCCCTTTAATCCTAGACACACACATAAATTAGCAAGTGTCCCCTCGGATGTCAGGTGACTGTACAGCTCGAGAAGGGACTTGTGCCTTACTGTAACGTACTATCACTAGAGCTGACACTTTAGGGTGACCTTGCAGAATTAATCCTTTGTAAGAAAACAAACTTTTCCCTGAGGGAGACTATGAATTAGGCAATTTAGAACTGATGAAAGAGATATTTCCAAGTGGATTCTAAACGTTTTATATCATTCATTAGAAGCTTTGTCTTCCCTCTGAGCTTGTTAATTTTATGTTTGACACATATGTCTTCACTTATGCAGTCAATTCTGTACAGGTTCCAGTTATGTGTGTGCTGGTGACTGTCACCTTCACCCTGTCAATGGCTTTCATTGCAGTGGAAGTTTTAAAGGATTCGGCGATCATGCATTGTCAGCTGCAGTTCCTACTTAGGTTATTTAATGTTAGAATTTTAGGCTTGCTTGTCAAGTTCAAGCACATAAATTATCCAATCCATGGAATGGGTTATATAGGAAATATATCAACATGTAATTTCTCAGCTGTTTCTCATATGTTAGAATATGGGAACTAGCATTTTGTTTCCATAAAGTACCGTTGATCAGACTGAAAGCATGGACTCTGAATTTATTATGTTCAGCCCCATGTGACTGATTTCATCTAAGCACACATCAATATGAAACCAAAAAATGAGTTTACAACACATGTTATTAATTAGTTTAAGATTTTCAGTTTTATGACAAAAATACATAGTCACTTTTCAAGACCCAGAATACTTGTTTTTAGCATGTTGGAATGAATGTTACTTCCCCTATGTGACTCTCGAGGAAGCTCAAATTATAGCCAAAGGTTAAAATTTAGATCAACCTCTTTCTGCTGTGTTGCAGTCAGGTCCACATTGCTGGTAGAAATCACCTAACCAAGAGCATCTTGTGGGAAAAAGAGGTTTATTTTGGCTTATAAGCTCGTGGGAAAGCTCCATGACGGCAGGGGAAAATGATGGATGAGCAGAGGGTGGACGTCACCCCCTGGCCCACATAAGGTGGACAATAGCAACAAGAGACTGTGCCAAACACTGGCAAGGGAACACTGGCTATAATACCCATAAGCCTGCCCCCAAGAATACATTGCCTCCAGAAGGCGTTAGTTCCTAAATCTCCATCAGCTGGGAACCTAGCATTCAGAACACCTAAGTTTATGGGGACACCTGAATCAAACCACCACATGCTGCCTTTGGAAACTACAAAGCAAAGCTCTGCAGTGTTGGACATGGCCAAAGTTCCAGGAAAAAAAAAGAGCCAAATTCATTGTGGCTTAAATAAAGTAGACATAGTAGTGATACTTATTATAGATTTCCTTTCTTACATAGATTATTTTGGTTTGTTTTTAAATAATTGTTACTTTCTCATCCTTACACACTTGAATAAATCTTTTGCTTTAAGAACTTTAATATATAAACATATTATGATTTCATCATATTCCTGTCTCATGAACCTCTTTTATCCCCTTTCCCATCATTTCACTGAAGACCCTCCTCTGCCTAGGTAGTTCTTTTTCTTCTTCTTCTTCTTTTATTTTTGTGTTTGGTTTTTCAAGGTATGGTCTCACTCTAGCTCAGGCTGACCTGGAATTCACTATGGAGTCTCAGTGTGCCCTTAAACTCATGGCGATCCTCCTACCTCTGCCTTCCAAGTTCTGGGATTAAAGGCGTGCACCACCACGCCTGGGTTTCTTCTTTTTTTTTTTATCAAGTAAAAATTTTGTATGGACACATCATATGTTGGTACTATCATTTCCCTCTTTCCTGTCTCCACTTATTGAGGGTTCTCCTTAGTAAAATTACTGGTATTCATCTTGGAGTTGAGGGTTTTCAGTTGGGAGGGCAGCAGTCAGTCATTGTGGGGGCCAATGTCTCTGGATATTCCCTCCTATCCGGTGGTTCTTGCATATGTTGTGCCCCCTCTTCTGCAAAATTTCCTGAAAGGTGGTGGTGTGCTTCATTAGTGTTGAACTCTCAGAAGGTTCTAGATTTCTGCTGTGGTACATTTTGAATATCCTCAGTGTCTGTCTCTATCACGTTGGCTCAGATTGTCAGGTTTGCCATGGAAGCAGCACTCTTGCTCCATCTTGCCAATTACTCTGTGTTTTCACCTGGGCCTAACTGCTGTGCGAGGGGTGGTTCATCTCCTGTCAAGGAGTCAGCTATCCTTGCCTTATTGATAGACTTTGTCTATCCTCAGTTCTTGCTACTTTCTGAAAAAGAGAAACAGAATCTCCAATGGAGATTGAGATCAAGATAGGTTAAAGGGAATGTACATTTTTAACTTGGAAAGATTTTGATGGTTATAGCCTCACATTTTGACAAAGATTAGTGGGATCTTCTCTTTGGAGTCTGTAATCTTGACTTCCATAGGGTTCTGACTTGGTTCCCAGTTCCAGCTATGGGCTCTTTTCCATTGAACGAATCTCATAGCCAATTCAAGAGCCAGTGGTTGCCCACTCAGACTGTATGCCACTATTACACAGGTGTGTACATTTTGTCAGGCTAGTTGTTTTCTTACAGCAGTCAACCCTGCTTGCACTCAGCGTTGTTGGCCATTTTCCCCTAGCACCTCAGGCAGTGCTTTTCAGCGCTATACAGGCTAACTATCTTGGAATTGGCTTCCTTCTAGATTTAGCTGGATTTGGTGGTGTACACCTTTAATCCCAGCATTTGGGAGGCAGGAGTGGGAAGATTGCTGTGAGTTTGAGACCAACCTTAGAATACAGTGTGAATTCCATGTCAGCTGGGGCTAGAGTGAGACCCTACCCCAAACAAAACAAAACAAAACAAAAAAATCAGATTTAGCTGGATCTCTTGCTGTTCAGCATCCAGAACATGTGCTGTCTTCAACAATAGGGTCTTACCTCTTACCTCAGATATGTAATTAGGTGTGTTGACAAAAGCCTGTCTTGTTTTGGGGACCTCCATAGGTCTCTCTGATCAATAGCTCAACATGAATTTTAACCAATTTTTGGTATGAGAAGTTATAAGCCAGAGCCAAATGTTTTAGGATTAGGCTTCATTGAATAAATCTTTGAAAAGCTTTCAGGACGTGGTAACAATGAAAAAGTTGGCTATGCCAGGTATGGTGGCTCATGCTTATAATGCCAGCATTTGAGAAGGATTACCATGAGTTTGAGGCCATTTTGAGGTACAGAATAAGTTTCCAGGTCAGTCCGGGCTTGCGTGAGATTCTTCTTCAACCCTTTGGTTGCAGTTTGGTTTACATTGCAGGCAGACATCACCTGACCAAGAGCAGCTTAGGGGAAAAAACAGGGTTTATTTTGGCTTATATACTTGAGAGGAAGTTCCATGATGACAGGGGAAAATAATGGCATGAGCAGAGGGTGGACATCAACTCTTGACCAGCATCACATGGACAACAGCAATAGGAGAGTGTGCCAAACAAGAAGAAGCTGGCTGTAACACCCATAAGCCCGCCCCCAACACTCCAGTAGGGTTTAATTTCCAAATTGTCATCAGATCAGCTGGGGACCTAACATTCAAACACCTAAGTTTACGGGGGACACCTGAATCAAACCACCACACCTTCCCCCTAAAAACAATGACTTCATGACCCTTCAAGTTTGTATAAGAGTGATTTCTTGAATTTTCTCATACCAAATATAGTTGTTTGCTACCTAAAACTTCCATTAATAAACATTAAAATATCTTTATAGAAAATACCTTTAACACTAGCTTTGTATAAGAATTCAAATTCTGATAGCTATGTAAATGTTTATATTTCTGTACGTGAATATGATGCTTTCAGATTCTTCCAGCTTCCTTGACAACTTTGCCAAATTTCTTTGGTTAATGAATGCAATAAAACAATAGTCTCTAGTCACAAATTGGATGGATTCTGTTAATGTTTTTCTACAGGGACTGCTTTTTCAAATGTGTTTCATAATTTGGCTTTTGGATTATTCAGTATGTCAGTGAAAATTCGTAGTTTAGGTTTGGGAAGTTTTTGTTTGGTCAGAAGTCTGACTTCTGCCTTAATTTAATGCCATCATACACCCATCTCCTTTTTTTCCAAAACAGTCTATTCTCTCCCTTTGACCTATCTTAGGATATTGTTATTTATGAAAATATCTGAGCCTTTCTCCATGCACTTCTTCTGATTTTTGTTACTTAAAAATAAGATGGGATGGGACTGGAGAGATGGCTTAGCAGGTAAGCACTTGCCTGAGAAGCCTCACCCTGGTTTGAGGCTCAATTCCCCAGGACCCGTATTAGCCAGATGCACAATGGGGCCCATGTGTCTGGAGTTCATTTGCAGGGACTGGAGGCCCTGGCACACCCATTCTGTCTCTCTCTCTCTATCTGCCTCTTTCTCTCTCTGTCTGTTGCTCTCAAATAAATTTTTTTAAAAATAAATTTTTAAATAAAAAAATAAAAATAAGATGCTCAGTGGTTAAAGCCTTTGCCTGCAAAGCCTAATGACCCAGGTTCAATTTCTTTAGCACATAAAGCCAAATGCACAAAGTGGCGCTTCTTCCTTTGCAGTGGCTAGTAGTCCCAGTGCATGCTTTCTCTATCCTTACAAATAAATCAATGAATTAAATATTAAAAATAAATAAAGAAATCTCATATATGGTAAAGGAGCACAGGTCATCTAGGCATAAAGGAGTAAAGAATTGTACATTTCCATTTTATTTTCTAGAAAGTTAGACTCTTCACTTTCTTATGTACTTCTGAGACCTACTGAAAGATGTGCTAAATGTCAAATGTCCCAAGAAGATACTTTTCATAGACTCAAAAAAGGGTTGAAGAACTATCCTTAATTGGCCATTGTAGATAAATCCCACTGACATTATCTGATGTGAATGGTCCAAGGAGTATAAAAATGCAAACAACTGGAAGTTAATTAACCTTGCATTGTTGAGGTGGAGATGGCTCTGCTGCAATATAATATTATCCCATTTGCTCCTCTCATTGTTATTGTTAAGTTTGGTTTCTTTTAGGAATTTCTCTGGACTATGGTAGGAGCAGTAAAAATAATAGATCATCTCTTTCTTGTTTTGAGCATTAGTGAATAAAATATTTTTTAGTATACTGATTAAAAGTCTTCTAATTTCAAAAATATACTTTATTTTGTTTTGTTTTTAACTTCAGCCCAGAGAGTATGGGCCTTCTTGACCCTGCGACCAGTGATGGAAGAGTTATTTTCTTCTTACCCTGGGAAAAGATGACCATTGCCGGCACTACCGACACTCCCACGGAAATCACACAGCATCCAATTCCTTCAGAAGAGGACATAAACTTCATTTTGAATGAAGTGCGTAACTACCTGAGTTGTGATGTTGAAGGTAACGGAAACAGTCCTTTGAGTTTCTTCTTTCTTTGGTTCCTCCAAACCTTTTCAGCACCTCACTAGACCTGTCTGTCTGACTCATACTCACGTAGTTTATTTTTTTCTGTCATTCTTTCTCACTCCCTCCCTTCCTCCTCCTTTTCTGCTGGAGATCAAACTCAGGGCCTTCCAAATGGACAAGTGCACTATCATTGAGCAACTTCCCAGTGACCTACTCCATATACTGCATATGAACATTCTCCTTGAAGATGTGTGAGGGCCAAATCATAGCACTGTAGAAGCTGCTTTTTCTTCTCTACTTGCTTCATCCACCTGAGATTTATATAGCCTGTTCCTGATCATTTCTTAGGCAAAGAGTGCACGGACACATTCAGCCTCCCTAGCACAAATGAACTGGTAAAAGAGCATGCAGTGTTTGCATCACTGTTTTGTTCTGCAACTTGGGAAGGTCAGATACAAGCACTGTACAACAGTGAGGCAGAAAAATGAAAGGAGAATGAAATTCTGTTTTTTGTTTGTTTGTTTGTTTTGAGGTAGGGACTCATTCTAGCCCAGGCTGACCTGGAGCTCACTCTGTAGTCCCAGGCTGGTCTTAAACTCATGGTGATTCTCCTACCTCTACTTCCCAAGTACCGGGATTCAAAGTGTGTGCCACCGCTTCTGACTTTGCTTTTGTTTTTTGAGACAGGGTCTCATTCTGCAACCTAGGTTGACCTTGAACTCACAGTTGTCTTCCCACCTTAGCCTCCTAAATGCTTGTCATATAAGCATGGTATGATACCCTAAGTTTTATAGTTATGTGTGTGTGTTTTAGTGTTACCATGGCAAAATATCACAGGCTGAATGTTCTTGTGAAGCAAAGAGGTTTATTTAGCTCAGTGTTTTTAATATGGGAAAGCCAAGATCAGTAGCTCCATCTATTTGGCCACTGAGGAGGACCTCTTTGCTATGCCTACTGTCCCTCTACAGAAGAGAGCATCACATAATGGGAATGCATGTGAGAGAAGGAGTGCATAGAGAAAGTAGGAGTTTGGGGAGGACCGGGCTTGCTTCTTTCTGACAACTTTCTCTTGGGAACTAATCAAATTATCTAAGGCCTTCCTGTGTGGTCGGTGTCAGTTGTTCATGAGAGCAGTCCTGATGCGGTCATCTTGCACTAGGTCTTTCCTTTTAATATTTCCACCACTGTGTGTCAGGGCCAGCACAATGGAGACACACTTCTAGCAATTGCATCTTTAGAAAACAAAATGTGCCCGAATCATAGCAGTCTGTTACTATGTGGAATATACAATGAAGCCAAAGTTTGTACTTCTTTTCAGTTCTTCCATGGGCAGCAGTGTAATGTGGCTGTCCTAACATTCTCTTCCATGAAGTTATGAACTCCCTTCTTTGGTTTTTTCAGGTAGGGTCTTAATCTAGCCCACGCTGATCAGGAATTTACTGTGTATTCTCAGGGTGGCCTCAAACTCCCAGAGATCCTTTACCCTCTACCTCTCAAGTGCTAGGACTAACGGCAGGGGTCACAATACCTGGTTAAGTTGTGAACTCTTTTATACAGTATAGTTCTAGAACTTTCCCAATATTCTCAGTTCCTATCTTCATTAGCCACCTAGTCTCTCAAGCTGGAAGTACAATTCTGTTTCTTTCTTGATCCATTTCCTTTTCATATCTAGTGTAATGCCACTCAGCTACTTCGAATACTGTGCACATCCCTTGCCATTTTAGTGTCCCAATTTACTTTGTCTATAAGAAATACTATTTAGTCATTGAGACGGGCCTTACTATATTGCCTAACTTGCATTGAATTCACAGCGTTCCTCCTGCCTCTGCTGCTCAAGTGCTGGGTTTTCAGGAGCACTCACCTAGGTCATTTCTTACTTGAACAATTGCATTGACCCTTAACTGTGACATGCCTTTATCTCCACTCAGTGTATCATTCCATCAGAAATCACTTTCTAAAATAACAACCTGGAGCTGGAGAGATGGCTCAGTCAATAGAATACTTACCTTGCAAGTATGAGGACCAGAGTTCAGTTACCAGAAGCCACGTAAAATCGCCAGGAGTGGTGGTGTGTACTTACCATGCCGAAGACAGGGAGGCAGAGGGCTGGATCCCCAGGGCTTGCTGGCCAGACACTCTAGTCTACTTGTTAGGGTCCAGGCCAATGAGAGACCCTGTGGCAATAAAAGGTAGATGGCCTCAGAGAGGAAAGATATCTGAGGTTGTTTTCTGGCCTCCACATGCACACACGCGCGTGCACACACACACACACACACACACACACACACACACACACGCATGTGCGCATGCAGGAATACACACCTACTCACCCCCCCACACACACACACAAAACAAACATACCAGTTACGAATTTACTCATTGACTTTAGCAAAAATGGTCAATTATCTTGCATAAAGTATATGTCTACAAGTGCTTCAGCCCCTTCTTTTCTATGGACTCTGTGTTCTAATTGTATTATTTTTCCTTTCCAAGGGATGCCATACATATTTAAACTTTCCTCTGTTTCTGATGAAACCTTGTTCTGCGATATCCTTTGTATCAACTTGTCATCTTAACAAAAAGGTTTGTATCTCACAAATCACCTGCCTTTTGTCCTCCCAAGGGACAGTAGTCTATATCACAACATTATGCTGTGTGAAAGATGTCTTTTCTCATGGCGCTCCTTGAGAACAAGGATTTTTCTTCACTTACAAAACTTGTCTAACTGACATGGCACTATTTGTGATTATTTTGAATTAGAATAGGGTAAAGTTCTTTTTTCATTTTAATTTATTTTGTAATTAAATAAGCAGTTCTCTCAAAAATTATTTATTTGTGTCTGTGTGCTCATAGGCGTGCACACACTTGCCAGGATCTCCTGCTGCTGCAACTGAGTGACAGATGCATACACCACTTTTTATATCTGGCTTTAAAAAATATATATTTTATTTATTTATTTGAGAGAGAGAAAGAGGCAGAAAGAGAGAAAGAAAGAGACAGAGAGAATGGGCATGCCAGGGCTCCAATCATTGCAAACGAACTCCAGATGCATGTGCCCCCTTGTGCATCTTTTTGCATTTTGTTTACATGAGTCCTGGAGAATCAAACCAGGATCCTTTGGCTTTTCAGGCAAATGGCTTAACCACTAAGCCATCTCTCTAGCCCATGTCTGGCTTTTTGTATGTGCTAAAGCATTGAACCTGGGCTGATAGGCTTTGCAAACAAGCACCAGTGAGTTATCTCCCAGCCCTGTAAATAATCCTGATGACTGCTGATGTGCAAGGCAGTGTTCAGAAATATCACAGTTATGGTGAGTTTTCCGACCTCAATGGTTAGCAGGAGTCGCTTCCATGAAACTGCTGTAACCCAGTACCACATTTACCCATCCACATTTTCAAGGTTGTTGACAACCTGGGCATACTTCCTCCTCTAGTAACTTTGTGTTATAAGGCGTCTGTTGACCACTTTCACTTCAGTGTCTGCACCTTTCGTTATTATGCCCAGAGCTACATATGTATTGATGAGGGGGTCTGGGCAGGCAAAGTTTAGAACATGTGACTTCTTGAAATGTAGTTCAATGGCTTAAAGACTCTCTCATTTAGGTAGACTTCTTGTAGTGCCAACTGTAGTCTTTCTCTTCCATGTTCTCTTTCCTGTTAGAATATACCTGTTAATACTTCTGTCACCCTGGGCCTGTACTTGGGGTTAATACATTTGTCCCCTGGGCCTGAACTTTGGGTTGTTACTTCTGTCCTGGGCCTGGACTTTGGGTCTAGGGACTTCCCATTTTCTTACCTTCTTTTCCTTTCATTTTTCTTAATTATTTTGGGACATGCTTTCTCCCTGGATTGTTTATTCTTTCTATGCTTTGTTTGTTTGTTTGTTTGGTGTTTCTCTTTTCATGACCTTTGATAGCTTTTTGGTGTGTATTTTCTCAGCATGGTGCTGTGAGAGCTTAGCTTTCAGAATAGTTTTTGTTCCTTTTGTGAATGCTCTGAGCCTCTCAACTTCTTTTTTTCCCCCCTCTTATTTTCATTGTAGTACAATAGATAAAGTGCTTGCCGAGTAAGCAAGTAAGCATGAGAGCTGAGTTTGGATTCTGTTAACCCATGTAAAAGTAAGGCAGGCTTGAGGACCCATCTGCTATGCCAGCTTTCAGATAGGGACAGCAGAGCCAAGGATCAAGCTGGCTAGCATGACTAGCCAGAAGAGAGGTGTCTGAGCTCAGCAAGAGACCTCCTCTAAGGAAAATAAAGTGGAACACAATAGAGGAAGATGCCTTTAGTCTCCACACGCACATGTACCCAGCTACACATGCATGCTCATGCACCTCCACAAATGCACACACCGCACACACATATACAAAAGTTCTTACAGTTAATTTAATTCTTATATCTTTGTTGGTTTTTAGAGGTGGGGTTTTACTCTAGCCCAGGCTAACCTGGAATTCACTATGTAGTCTCAGAATGGCCTCAAACTCATAGCGATCCTCCTACCTCTGCCTCCTGAGTGCTGGGATTAAAGGTGTGTGCCACCATGGCCAGCGTTATTCTTATTTCTAATTGACTGAAGGCCTCATATCTGAGGAAATGTGCTTGGTCTTCATTAAAAAAAGAAATATCAGTAGCTGAAGCATGTTTATGTCTTAAAGTGATGACATTCACATTGGTGTTTTTTTTTTTTTTTTCCCAAGAAATTGTGGTGGAACCCAGTGTTCTCTTGTGTACAAATGAAATGTGAGAAGCTTAGCTTTAGTCACCATCCAGCCATATGATTATTTATACACATTTAAATTTAAAAAAATATATTTTATTTATTAGAGTGAGAGAGATTGAGGCTGACAGAGAGAAAGGGAATGGGTGCACCAGGGTCTCCAGTCACTGTAAAGAGACTCCAGACACATGTATGTTATCTTGTGTATCTGGCTTATGTGGGACTTGGGAAATGGAACCTGAGTCCTTAGGTTTGGCAGGCAAGCACCTTAACTGTTAAATCATCCCTCTAGCCCTATTTATATACATTTTAAAGTATTTTCAAAGGGGAAAGTGGGGGGGGGAGAGGGTATTACCCATGGGATATTTTTTGCACTCATGGAAAATGTTAATAAAAAAATTGAGAGAAAAAAAGAAAATAAATAAATAAATAAATAAAATATTTTCTTTTTTTAATTTATTTCAGAGAGAGTCAGAGAAAGAGGCAGAGAGAAAGACAGAGAGAGAGAGTGAATGGGCACACTAGGGACTCCAGCCACTGCAAATGAACTCCAGATGCATGTGCCACATTGTGCATCTGTTTTATGTGGGTCCTGGGGAATAAAATCGATATTCTTAGGCTTCACAGGCAAGTGCCTTTACCAGTAAGCCATCTCTCCAGCCCCCTACTTATACACATTGTATTTATTTTATTTTATATTTATTTTTTTTTATTAATTAGTTTTGTACTCAGAGAGTACAGTCAGTTTGGTGCCATTGTTAGGCTCATCCATACTCTACCCCCTCCCCCTGCCCCCTCCTTGTTGAGGTATATGGGTCGTGCATTGTGGAGTTAGCCCACAGTTATGGGTAGGATAAATGTCTCTGCATATCATGACCCAACATGTGGCTCTGACATTCTTTCTGCCCCCTCTTCAGCAAAATTTCCCTGAGCCATGTTGGGTTCATTTTTGGTCTGCTTCATTGATGAGGTGTTGGGGGCCTCTGGGTCTCTGGATATCTGATTTGGTAGGAGTTGATTTTTCTCTGTGTTGATCTCCTTCCCCCTTGTGCTGGTACCCGGTTCACTAGGAAAACAGCACCCTTGCATGTTTTGCCATTTTTTCTTAGTTTCAGCTGGGGCCCTTTTGAGGTATGATGAGGTGGCTCTCTCCTTAGGATCTACGTCTGTCTGAAAAAGAGAAGCAGATTCTCCAATGCAGAGTAAGTTAGCAGCAGACAAATGAGATAACCCTCACTTTTTTTATAAAGAAGTTAATAGGTGTAGGCCCTCTTGTAGCCCACGATTGGTGGTAGTTTGATAATGGAGAGCAGGCTTATGTTTGGATATGGTTCTGACTTGTTTCCCAGCTCCAGCTAAGGGTCCCTTACCACTGAGGGGATCAGTTAGCCAAATCAAGAGCAGTTGGTTTCCCACCATGGCTGTGCGCCACTATTGCACTGTGTGAGCATCATGACAGGTTATTTGCTGCCAAGTAGGTTAGACCATGAGTTGCTTGGACAGATATTGGTCATTTTCCTCCAGTCGCCCATGTAGCACCCTTTGGCACTAGACACGCTGACTGTCTGTGGACTGGCTTCCAGCCATGGCATTCCATTTTACGTGTCAACCGCAAAAGGCATCTTCAGCAGTAGGGTCTTACCACTAACCTTTGGTGGGTCATCAAGTACTCTAACAGAAATCTGCCTTTCTTTTTAGGAAACCTTGTAGGTCTCTCTAATCAAAAGCTCATTGTGGATGATAGCCACATGCTGGTAGTGGGAGTTACAGGTCAGTGCCCACTAAGAGAAGGAAGAAAAAGAAAACTAATATAAAAGAGTTAGAGAGAGAGAAAGAGAGAGGGAGAGGGAGGAGCTCTAGAAGATTAAGGTCAGTCTTCATCATACCCTCTCCACATTTTAATATTCACCTTTGCTTGCTTGAATATTAGCAGCTTCCCTGTTGGCGAGTACTTTGTTTGCTAGACACACTGCTAGACAGGCCTTGCTAGTGGTTCTATTGTATTTCCTATACCCACCTTGTAAGGTATATTTTGTAATCCTGCATGGTTAAAATGCAGGCCCTGTGACCTAAAGAGTCTTGCCCATAGTAAGTAGTGCTGGAGCCATAATGTGAGTTTAAGTAAGTCTGGCTTTACACGACCTTCCTGATCTTATACAATTCTTGCATTAGTAGCTGTGGGTTTCATGATGTGATATTTCACCCACCGTGGAGTGGATTCTGTCAGCTCATTCATTTCATGGAAGCTGTTAGCCCTTTACAATGACAGTGACCTTCTTTGGAATCAAAAATGAAACTCGAGAAGGCTTTCTATATCTCCTAAGATAGCCATTGGCCCAGCTGATCTCCACAGCTTTAAAAAAGGAAAAATAAAGTTTTGTTTAGGCTCTGAAGCTGTAATTTTGCAATGTTTTCATTCACCAGGTTGAAATGAACATACTAAGAGGGTTTAGTAAATGGATAAGTGAAATTCTGGCAGTTTCTGACCGCCCCCTCCCCTTGACTATATCCAGAGAGGGGAGGGAGAGAAAAAAAGATGGGAGGGAGAAAATGTGTCAAATCCCAATCTTGAATATAGTTCACAGCAGCTGCCACACTTCTGCAAGGAGTGTCAAAAGATCTGAGAGGCATTTTGCCTGTTGGGAGTAAGACTATGTCTCCTTTTACAATTTAGAAAGCTTTCCATTCACAAGCTGAATTTTCTAGATTTCTTGTTCTTTTCTGAAATGGGTAATTGATAGTTTTGTAGCTCATATTGAGTTAGGAAGAAAAATAATCTTTAAAAAAATATTATATTTATTTATTTTGAGGGGGGAGAGGAAGGAAAAGAGGCAGTAGAGAGAGAATGGGCTCTCCAGGGTCTCTAACCACTGCAAATGAACTCCAGGCACACGCATCATCTTGTACATCTGGTTTATGTGGGTACTAGGGAATCGAACCTGGATCTTTTAGCCTTTACAGGCAAACGCCTTAACCATTAAGCCATCTCTCCAGTCCCAAAACTGATATTTTGATAAATGTATCAAGGCTGCAGTGTAGTGGTTCATCAGGATGTGGTGGTGAATGTCAGCCATGACCTCTGGGTGGAGAGAGACAGAAGCGAGCCTGGTGCTTACTCCATCCATGCAGTGCTTTGGGAGTGCTTCTCCATGCAGCCTCCACACTCACACATGGGCTTCTCATGTGCAATTAGCAGTGTTTATAGATTGCCTGTTATTCAATTAACAGCTGAGCTGGCCATATCACCTCGCTGCAGACCTGCCTTTCCCTGCCAGAGATTGTTCCCGGGTTATCAACTTACACAGGCTTGGATGTCTTCCAGCTGTTTAATTAGAGTGTCACGCGCTTTGCTTTTTCTAGTTTCATTAGTTTATAAATGTAATATGGTATCTTATTTCTGTGATTAACACTTCATTCCAGCAGGTTAAACATGCTGGTAAGAGAAGTATTGATTTTTGACACTGGTTCCCTGTGCTCATTTAGATATATTCACATGGCTGTTATTGATTAGTTTTCAAAGTAGCAAGCATGAGGAAGGACACCCCAAAAATGTATGCCTGAATAACTAATGTGATGCAAAAACCACACATTTAGCTTTTAATTGTCACTTCCTGCGGGCTTCATTTTCTATTAGTTTTAAAACAAACACTTGTCTTGCCAAGTATGTGAGAGTAAAAATATTAATTATAATTTGAACAATCTCATTGTGCTTAGCTTTTTCAACAAGCTGTGAAAAACTGACGTTTAACTTCATCACTATTTATAGCTTACTTTTCACATCTATAGAAATATCTGAATGAGTCTTTTTAGTTTTGGGTTTTTAAGACAGAATCTTACTATGTAGACCAGGCTGGTCTCAAACTCATGACAGTCTTCTTAAGTGCTGTGACTACATGTGTGAGCCACCATGCCCAAAATAAAAATAATTCTTAAATATTATGATACAAGGACTATTTTATATACTCATTGCCATTTGGAAACTTTGTGATGCACTTTTATATACATTTGAGGTAAAAGGTTTTTCATGGTTTTTTTTTTTTTTTTTTTTTTTTTTTGGTGGAGGAGGAGGGCATCAAGGCCCGCAGCCACTGGACACTAACTCCAGATGCATGTGCCACCTTGTGCATCTGGCTTACGTGGGTCCTGGGGAATCGAACCTTTGGCTTTGTGGGCAAACGCCTTAAGTGCTAAGCCGTCTCTGCAGCCCTGCTTTTGTTTTAAAAATTTTTTTGTTTATTTTTATTTATTTATTTGAGAGCAACAGAGAGAGAGATAGAGAGGGGGGAGATGAAGAGAGAGAGAGGGAATAGGTGTGCCAGGCCTCCAGCCACTGCAAATGAACTCCGGATGCATGTGCCACCTTGTACATCTGGCTAACATGGGTCCTGAGGAATTGAGCTTGGAACTAGGGTCCTCAGGCTTCACAGGCAAGTGCTTACCCGCTAAACCTTCTCTTCAGCCCCCTGCTTTGTATTTTGAGCCATGCTAACCTCTGACTCAGAATCCTCTCATCTCAGCCTCATGAATATTAGGATTCCAGACACACAACACTGTTCCTGGCACAGAGAATCTTCATACTCTGCTTAACCCTTAGTGATAACTATACACAGCATGTTATTTGATATAATATTTGGGGGTATTGAGAGGGCACATAGACTCCCCATTGCTAAAGACTGATAGTTTGGCAGAAAGGAGATGGAACACTAGTTGAAATCTTGTTCAGCTGTCTTTGCAGTATAACAACTATAAAATCAAGAGGGATCTCTGAGTTCTGAAGCATGGGAGACCCAATCCATGTTGTTTTCACAGATCTCACCATGGTGCATTAAAGTAGCTCACATTTATTACATGTTCACTATTCTTGGCTCCAATCTGTAAGATAGGAGTGACTTCTGGGTCATAATTTGAGAGTAAGAATACTTAATGAAAATCTTATTATTTATTTTTTATTATTTTTATTTTTGTAGTCAGTGAATACACTCAAGTTGGTACCATTGTTAGTCTCCATCCTGTCCTTCCCCCCTCCACAGGGACCTTCCTTGTTGGGTTGTATGGGTCGTGCATTGTGGGGTTAGCCTTCAGTTTCAGGTAGGAGGAAATGTCTCTGCGTGTTGTGACCCAGTGTGTGGCTCTGACATTCTTTCTGCCCCTCTTCCACAAATTTCCCTGAGCCATGTTGGGTTCATATTAGGTCTGTTTCCATGTTGAGATCTTGGGAGCTTCTGTGTCTCTGGATATCTGGTTTGGTAGAGGTTGATTTTTCTCTGTGTCTATCTCCTTCACCATTGTGCTAGTTCCTGCCAAGAACAGCATTCTTGCATGTTTCCCCAATTATTCTTAGTTTCAGCTGGGGCCCATTTGAGGTATGATGAGGTGGTTCTTTCCTTAGGATTTGCGTCTATCTGAAAAAAAGAAGCAGATTCTCGAACGGAGAGTAACTTTTTATTTCTTTGCTCTCAAGGTGAGTAGGAGAGGAGGATGTTTTGCTGTGATGGTTGTGGAGCTTGGAAGTCAGGAGTGTTGTGGGGTGAGATGCTATTGAAACAGATTCTCCCCAGCAGAGCCCCAGCAGTCAGGTTTCAGTGGCAGGGTGCATTATGGGAGATGTGGATCAGGTAGCTCCGGTGTAAAAAACCTGCTTGGTAACATACAGCACAGCCTGATGTCTGCAGCTGCTGGGGTTTTTGCTGTAGGGAACTGTGATGGTTTATACTGACTGTCAACTTGATAGGACCTGGAATTACCTGTGAGGGATTATGTGGATTAGATTAGCCTCTCTCTTGATTAGGCTAATTGAGGTGAGAAGACTCACCTTAGTTGTGGGTGCCACTCTTCCGTGGCCTGGGGTACTGGACTATATAAAAGGAAAGCGCTGACCGAGCAGCAGTGGCCATTACCTGCTGCTTCCTCATTGTGCTCAATGCCACTAGGTGCCTCAAGCTTCCACCACCTGGTCTTTCTCACAGTGACAGACCGACCGTAACCTGAACTATGACCCAAAATAAAACCTTCCTCCCTTAAAATGGCTTTTTGTCAAGTATTTTATCTCAGCAATAAGAAGATGACTGACACAGTGGCTTTGTCCAGTACGATAGCCATTAGCTGCTCATGGCTATTTAAATTAGATGAAATTTGAAATTCACTTCCTCAGTCAGGTAAATCACATTTGAAGAGATTAGTAGCTGCTATTAACTATCGAATTGGAATGTGCAGATATCACTCCTTTCCAGCACAGATAAATATCTGTAGGACTGACCTGACCATCAGAGACTAGAAATATTTAAATGTACTGTAGAGGAGAGGCTCGATTCCATGGAGTCATTGATTTGGGTAAAGGGGTTATAGTGTTAAACAAAGCAAAGAAATCATTTTATAGAAAAAGGATTCCAGGGTAAGGAGGCTGAAGAAGGAGTACATGATTTTGCAGTAACTAAGGTTCTTGGCTATTATTTTTCTTCACTCCACCAACTCCACGTTTTTTGTTGTTGTTGTTGTTTTTTTTCCTCCTACCTCCTAAGATTGTTTTGCTCATGCTTATAACATGGCTGCAACAACTCCAGGCAAAGTTAAAAGATATGGTAATGATTCTTGTTCTGACTACTGCTTTGAATTTCTTTTTATTTTAAATTTTTTGTTCATTTTTATTTATTTATTTGAGAGTGACAGAGAGAGAGAGAAAGAAAGAGGCAGATAGAGAGAGAGAGAATGGGCACGCCAGGGCTTCCAGCCACTGCAAACGAACTCCAGATGTGTGCGCCTCCTTGTGCATCTGGCTAACGTGGGTCCTGGGGAATCGAGCCTTGAACTGGGGTCCTTAGGCTTCACAGGCAAGTGCTTAACTGCTAAGCCATCTCTCCAGCCCTGAATTTCCTTCTTGAGTAAATTCTCATTAGGTTTGCATCTTTAGTAAATAGGTCATAGGTAGAAAAACCTGTCGTAGGTGTTTTTTTTTTGGTTTTTCGAGGTACAGTCTTAACTCTGGTCCAGTATGACCTGGAATTCATTATGGAGTTTCAGGGTGGCCACGAACTCACGGAAGTCCTACCTCTGCCTCCCAGGTGCTGGGATTAAAAGTGTGTGCCACCATGCCCAGAAAATTGCAGGTTTGTTTTTTTTTTATTTGAAGGGTTAGAATTAATATTTTACATGTTTACCTATATACATGCCATGGAATGTGTGTGTCCCTCCCACACACATCAGACACACACACACACACACACACACACACACACAATAAAATGAAATATTAAAGAATAATTTATATTTTAAATAAAAATTTATTATCTTCAAAATGGGTCTTTCTGAATAAATTCAATCCAAGCATCCATCTGTTACAATTCTCTGCCTAAGGAACTATAGGCTAAGAGTTTTAAAAATTTATTTATTTCCTGTTGGAGGGATGGGTTAGCAGTTAAGGCGTTTGCCTGCAAAGCCAAAAGACCCTGGTTCAATTCCCCAGGACCCACGTTAGCCAGCTGCACAAGGGGACACACATGTCTGGAGTTTGTTTGCAGTGGCTGGAAGCCTGGCACACCCATTCTCTCCCCACTCTTTCTCTGTCAAATAAATAAAATATTAAAAAAGTATTTATTTCCAAGGAAAGAGAGTGAGAGAGAGACAGAGGGAGAGAGTGAGATAAAGGGCATGCCGGGGCTTCTAGCCACTGTAAAAGAACCCAGATGCATGCACCACTTTGTGCATTTGGCTTTGCATTGGTACTGGGGATTTGAACCTGGGTCGTTAGGCTTTGCACGCAAGTGCCTTGACCCCTTAGCCATCTCTCCAGCCCAAGGCTAAGATTTAACAGAATATAAAGGTCTTCCCATTGAACTCCTTTGTCTTGGCCATGGGATATTTGAGGATCAATCAAGGAGTAAGGATCAAAAATGGCATCAATTCACAATTTGTTTTGAGTTTTAGGTCCTTTATGAGTGAACTCTGTGAATATGTTTCCATCCAGTTGTTTCATACACTGTAACCTTGTGTGTGTGCTTTTCTGACCACTAGACTAGAAAAGGTAAAGCATTTGCCACCAATTGTATGCATAAGTTTCTAATTTATTACAGAAAGTCTGATTTTCCAGGAAATATTTTAAAAACTAGTCATAGAGCCTTTAGAGTTGAAACCAAATTCCTGATCAGTGTAGCTACCAAAGGAATCTCACAGACAGAGGAGGGCATGTGTGGTGACCACAGTGACGTTATAGGTGGGTTGGGTGTTTTATTTTTGACTCAGAGGCTGAAGTGAACTCTAATGGAAAATAGTAGCAATTTCCTAGATCAGTTTTTTATAAAGCACAAAGCACTTTGTAATATTTGTGGTGAGGTTTTACGAGGCTTGTTGAACTCTGTGATGCAGAAGTTAACCCTTAGGCTTCAGGAGTCATCAGGATTATAACTGCTGAAGAGAAGGCACACATGGGCAGATCTGGGATTAGATTCCCAGCATAAGATCCCATGTATCCTCTGAGTGGCAAGAACAAGAAGACTGAGAAGCCTCAGATTCCTCAGTAGCTTATGTCCCTTCCTCTCTTGTTTCAGTGTAATTGCTGGATTCGGGTTGGATGTAAGTTCCCCTTCGTTCAGGTACTAGTCATTTAAGAGTATGGCTTTTAAGCAACTACTCTATATGGTAGATTTACTTTAGTGTAATTAATCTTTACCAGAATGCTATTTTTTAAAATAGTGTTTATATAGTCCAAGCTGCCTTGAAACTCAATGTGTAACCTAGGCTGGCCTTCAATTTGGGGTAATCTTCCTGCCCCAGTGCTAGAATTACATGTGCCACCATCTCTAGTCATGTCTGTATTTCATATGAGAGCAAGAAGGAAGAGGGTAATATCACTTGTTTTAAGGTTTTTTTATTTTGTCCTCCGTATAACTTGGTAAGATGCATTAGTATTTAGGTTATTTGGGAGACTTTTTTGATGATGGGTTTTAGAAGTACCTTATATATTGTGAATATTGACCTCTCATCAGGTAGCATGTTCTGAAAATATCTTCTTACATTCTGTGGGATGTTTGTTCAAATTTTGGTGAAGCCCATTAGAACTGGTTCTTCTTTTTTATGTACTTTATGCTAGTCCATTTAATGTCATATTGAAGACACTGCCCAATGTAGTATCAGGAAACTTTCTCTAATGTTTTCTTACACGAATTTTATGGTTTTAGCTCTTCTGCATGGGTCTTCTATCCCTGTGAGTTGATTTTTGCACAAGGTATAGGTAAGGGATCAGCTTCTTATTTTTGCACGTTAAGGTCTAGTTTTCCTGTTGTACTAAAGGTTTCATAAGTATTTACAGTTTACTTTTTATTACTGGGGAGAATGGGTTAGGAATATAGTGAAGAGGAAAGGCTCACATGACTCTTAAGACATGGATGAAGAAAAATTACACTTAGATCTTTTATCTAAAGATTGATTGATTTTTACCACAGTAAGTGCAGTGGCAGTGACCAGGTGAACACTTGTCTGTAGTGCCTGTAGGTGTGCAAGGTTGTCTCCCACCTGTAGAGGGACAAAGATCTAAGCTGTCCCTTAAGCTAACAGAGACAAAGAACAGTAGATTCTAAGAATCTTGTCCTTGAGTCTTGTCCTTGTCCTGATGGTAGAACAGAACCACATCTGTGCCCCAAGGCATTTCAGGTCAGTCACAAATGCTACTCAGCAACTCTCTAGTTTTAAAATAAACTACTTGTGTTCATAATCATAATGCTGATAGATAATTGAATTTTTCCAGAGATAGGAAAAACTTGTTTATTTATTTATTTTTTGATTTTCAAGGTAGGGTCTCATGTAGCCCAGGCTGACCTGGTTCTCACTATGTAGTCTCAGGCTAGCCTCAGACTCACAGTGATCCTCCTGCCTCTGTCTCCCAAGTGCTAGGATTAAAGGTGTGCACCACCATGCCCAGCTTAAATTTATTTATTTTTAAGTTTTAAAAAAATATTTTATTGATTACAGAGAGTGAGAGAGAGAGAGAGAGAGAGAGAGAGAGAAAGAGAGAAAGAGGCAGATAGAGATAAAAGAAAGAATGGGCATGCCAGGGCCTCTATCCACTACAAATGAACTCCAGACATATGGGCCCTCTTGTGCATCTAGCTTACATGGGTCCTAGGAATTGAACTGGGGTCCTTAGGCTTCACAGGCATACACCTTAACCACTAAGCCATTTCCCCAGCCCCCAATTTATGTATTATTTATGTCATCTGTTCTAATTACCTTTCATTGCTGAGACAAAACATCCATCCAGGGATGGAGAGATATCTCAGTAGTTAAGGCACTTGCCTGTGAAGCCTAAGGACCCAGGTTTGATTCTCCAGCACCCACGTAAGGCAGATGCACAAGGTGATACATGTGTCTTGAGTTCATTTGCAGTGGCTAGAGGCTCTCACGCACCCATTCTCTTTCTCTCTCTCAGAAATAAATAAGTAAAATATTTAAATTTCAAAAAAAAACAAACACCCTGCTATAAGTAGCTACTTACAATGGAAGAAAGGTATTATTTTGGTTTATAGTTTGGAAGGGAAGCTTCATGGATGGCAGGGGAAAGCATGGCATGAGCAGAGGCTGGACATCACTTGTGCCACAGCAGGAGGAAAACAGCAGCAGGAGAGTGAGCCAAGCTCTAGCAAGATGGAGCTGGCTATGTAACACCCCAAAGTTCACCGCAACAACCTACCTCTTCCACCAAGGTTCCATCCCCCAAATTGTCATCAGCTGGAGACCAAGCATTCAGAACACATGAGTTTATGGGGGGGGGGGCATTTCTGATTTAAATCACTATACCATTAATTTTCTCATTTTCTTGATTTAATTTTTAACTTTTTTATTTTTTGCCTTTTTACTGACAATTTTCATACTTGCACATCATGTATTTTGCTCAGAATCCCTTCTTATTAATTTCTTTTGTCTCACTACCCTTTCTATTGAAATTCTTCTTTCCAACTGGTCCTTTTTCAATTTATTTATTTATTTATTTATTTTGTCTTTTTCCAGTATCCATGACAAAATGTTGATGAGCCCAATATAGTGCAGGTAATGGCAGTCATTCTTAGATCATAAATCCACTAGCCAGTTTATGCCCTGAGAGCAGCATTTGAAATCATTCCTCTCCATCCTTTGGCTCTTATATTCTTCTCTTCCCTCATTCTGCAATGTTCCTTGACTCTTAGAAGGTATAACAGAGACCTTTTATTTAGTGCTGAGTACTCAGAAAGAAGTCACTTTGTCTCAGCAACTTAATGAGTCTTGAGGCAGAGATAGGATAATTTCATGACAGTTTGAGTATGGATGGAATTTATTACCCTGTAACATAGCTATTGATAAGAGCCAATAGGCTTGTTTCTGTGTCAGTTCTAAAGGTAAGGGGTGAGAGAAGGAAAGGAGCAGAACATGAAAATTGTTAGTGGCTTAATGAGTAAGCATGTAAGCTTTAAAACCAGATGAAGTTGGCTTGATGCTGGTCTACTCTATAAAAGGGGTGTTGGCCTGGCATATGTTGTTTTCCCAAGTTAGTCACATTTTTTTCAGCATGGGTGGTGAGAAGACAATACCCAATACTATGATATTTTGTGTGGTTAAAATGTCAAATATCTTGCACAGGTCTGGGCCTGCTGTAGTTGCTCACTGAGTAAGATTGGTGAGGAGAGAAAGCATTCTGCTATAGGCTAATTTAATAAGGTTCTTTGACTTCCCCGAAAAGAGACAGCAAGATTTACTCTAGAAGGAAATTTAACCATTAATTAATCTTTTTCATTATTTTTACTTTTTTTTTAATTGGTTTTTCAAGATAATGACTCACTCTAGTCCAGGCTGACCTGGAGTTCACTATGTAGTTTTAGAGTGGCTTTGGATTCATGGTGATCCTCCTACCTCTACCTCCTGAGTGCTGGGATTAAAGGTATATGCCACTATACCTGGTTATTTGTGTGTGTGTGTATACACACACACACACATGTATATATATATAATTTATTTATAAGGAGAGAGAGAGAGAGAGAGTGCATCAGGGCTGCTTGCCACTGTAAACGACCTCCAGGTGCAAATGACATTTTTGTACATCTGGCTTTGGGTACTGGGTAATTGAACCCTGGCTAATAGGCTTGGTAATCAAGTGCCCTTTACCACCAAGCCATCTCCCAGCCCATGTTTGTACTTTTTCTTGTTCTTCTAACTTCTCCATTTTTGCCCTACTATGTTTTCTCTATCATTACCAGGGATTTCCTTTGCTTCTGCCAAATTAAATACTTTTTTGAGTGTTTGTTGCATCTGGCCTCTCAGATTTTTAATGTTTTTCTTCAATCTAAAATACCCCTCCTTCACTCCTCTTGCTGAATGCTTTCATGTGTATTAATTATTTCATACTTTTGTTGGAATGTTTTTAGTAATACACATAACCCTTGGCATTGACTCATCCAGTGAGAAGAGGAGACGTCTTGGCAGCATGGAGTGGCATCCGCCCCCTTGTTACAGATCCTAAATCTGCAGACACCCAGTCCATCTCCCGGAATCATGTTGTTGATATCAGTGAGAGTGGCCTTATTACAATAGCTGGTAAGACTCACGTACTTCTTGTTTGGATACATGTTAGATAGAAGCAACTGGATTGTTCTATGAGAATCCCTTGACTCCGATAAATAGGTGTTTTCTTTTATGATTCAGAGGAGAGTCTTACACATCATTTTGCCATATTTCTTACACATAACACATTCCTGTTGTTATTAGTAAGTTGATAAATACTTAAGTATAAGAAAAATAAGGACTGTCAATTAATATATCAGCTCCTTTGTAGGTGGAAAGTGGACAACTTACCGGTCTATGGCAGAAGATACTGTGAATGCTGCTATCAAGATTCACAACTTGAAAGCAGGACCAAGTAGGACATCTGGGCTCTTCCTTCAAGGAGGCAAAGATTGGAGCCCCACACTCTACATCAGGCTTGTACAGGATTATGGGCTTGAGAGTGAGGTATGTTGCTACACTAGCTCACACTTCACTTAATTTCTCATTCTTGCTAGTAACATGTCTGTAACCATGGCTTAGTGCTTCCTTGTGCTGGGTACAATTCACTTGTGTATCACAAAATAAACTAAGAAAAAAAGATGATGCAACTTTACTACAGTTGCCTAAAAAGCAATGTATATTTGAGTTTCTATTTTGGAATCTTTTGTTTATTTGGCTTGTTCAGAATTTCCAAAATTCCATCCTGAGCATCAGGAAGGCTGTTCCTCAGCAGCAATACTGGGAGGGAAATTTGCCTGAAGCTCCATCCGTCATTGATACAATGATTCATGAGCAGCCAAGTTAGTGCTGGCCTAAGCACTCAGAGCCCAAGTGGTTTCCTCCCACCGAATCAGAACCTAATTCTCTCTGAGAACTATTAGTTACAGGCTGTAAGAGAGCTGACAGGATAAGCACGTACATTTTTGTTGCTTGCATGGAGAAGGAATGATACTCAAAGTGCTTGCCTAATGCAGTTATGTTTCTGTAGGTGGCACAGCACCTTTCCACCACTTATGGTGACAAGGCTTTTGAGGTGGCCAAAATGGCAAGTGTGACTGGAAAACGCTGGCCTATTGTTGGAGTGCGTCTGGTGTCAGAATTTCCATATATTGAAGCAGAGGTATGTGAATGGTCACTGAGGAACTTCTTTTCTGCCATGTTATACCATTCATCCATTCCTTATCCATCTTTAACAATTATGTGTGACTCATTTTAATGCACATGCATCAGCTAAATGTAGAGTAAGGTTTTTGAGTGCCCAGGGTAGGGTCTCATTTATAGAATTTCTTCTTTTTTTTTTTGCTTTTCAAGGTAGAGTCTCACTCTAGCCCAGGCTGACCTGAAATTCACTGTGTAGTCTCCGGTTGGCCTCAAACTCACAGCAGTCCTCCTACCTCTGCCTCCTGAGTGCGAGGATTAAAGGCGTGCGCCACCACACCCAGCCATTTATAGAATTTTATTTTATTCTTCTCTCTCTCTCTCTTTTTGGTTTTTCAAGGTAGGGTCTTATTGTAGCCAAACCTGTCCTAGACTTCACTATATAGTCTCTGGGTGCCCTTGAACTCACAGGGATTTACCTACCTCTGCCTTCCAAGTGCTAGGATTAAAGACATGGACTACCATGCCCAGCTTAGAATTTTAATTCTCAAATAACATTGATAGTGGTCATAGTATAAAGGAATGGATTTCTGTTTTTCCAAGTCTTTGAATTCAGTCATTTGTCCCTTTTGTAAATTTGTAACACAAGCTAATGCCACTGCTATCTTGCCTGATGTCATAGTGTCCTGCTTTGACAATTTCTCAAATTTCACATCATATTTTCAAGTTAATACAAAAGTAGAGAACCTGCTTTATATTTATTTGTAATTCACTTTACTTAAAACACCATCACCACCCAGCACTCCCTCCACCACCATCAAATTGGAAAAAAAAAAAAAAAATCAGTGTCCTGTAGGCATGCATTTGTTGATTGAATTCAAGGTTCCTGTCCTCCAAGACAGAAAAGTTTACAGTCTGCAGACATGAAACCAAACTCATTTATTTATTTATTTAAAAAAATTTTTTTTTAATTTATTTATTTGAGAGCGACAGACACAGAGAAAAAGACAGATAGAGGGAGAGAGAGAGAATGGGCGCGCCAGGGCTTCCAGCCTCTGCAAACGAACTCCAGACGCGTGCACCCCCTTGTGCATCTGGCTAACGTGGGACCTGGGGAACCGAGCCTCGAACCGGGGTCCTTAGGCTTCACAGGCAAGCGCTTAACCGCTAAGCCATCTCTCCAGCCCTCACTTTTTTATTTTTGAGATATCTATCCCAGGCTGACCTGGAATTCACTATGGAATCTCAGGGTGACCTTGAACTCACGGCGATCCTCCTACTTCTGCCTCCCAAGTGCTGGGATTAAAGGTGTGCACCACCAGCCCAGCAAAACCAAACTTTTGTCTCCTTATTCAGCCATGTAAATTAACATGGCCAGCAAAGAGATCTAAGTGATTACTATGGGTGTGTAATTACAAGTGATGAGAAGCATGTTTATGTCAGGCTGTATTCAGCAAGAAGGCACTAACTCTTGTCCAACTTACCCCATTTTCCAAACATCCTTTGGTTGACAGGTAGTGATTCCCGATGGTGTTCTTTGTGCTATTACTGCTAGGGAACCAGAGGGTCAATAAAAATACCATCTTTTCAAAACATGAATTTTTGTTATGATTTTTATGTGAAACTTTAAATGATTGTGTTTGAATCCAGGTGAAATATGGGATTAAGGAGTATGCTTGCACTGCCGTGGATATTATTTCACGTCGGACACGCTTGGCTTTTCTCAATGTTCAGGCTGCAGAGGAAGCCCTTCCTAGGATAGTTGAGCTAATGGGCAGAGAACTGAACTGGAGTGATTCTAGGAAACAGGTACGATATAGAAATCTTCACCACTGCAGTTCCCTTTAAAAACAGGAAACACTCTTATTGGTTTATATAGGCTAACATAATTTTTGGTAATAATCATAGTTGTTTCTTCTAATTTCTCTATGTATATTTATCTAATATTGCTTGGTCTTATGAAAATGTAATGCTATTCTTATACCAAACTTTTGTTGTTCTTGGAAAATATTGAGAATGCTCTTAAATTCATAGTCAGGATTCCTGAAAAAGAGGTATAAAAGATGGTTGTGTACAGCCTTTTCTAGGTTTCACTTGAAATGCTCTTAGAACATATTGGTGGACTTTCAGTTTCTGTAACCCTGTGCTATAAATAGTGGCTTTGCTGCCTGAGCAGCAAGTGCTTACCATTCATATCACTTATATTTTATATCTGTGTCCAAATTAAATAAAGTCAATGATGCAAGCATGCGTCATTTTAACACACACATATGCCTGGTTTGTTGTAATAAGCAGAAGATCTTTATGCCTTTTGACTATCCCAAATTATTGTGATACTCAGAGGTATAAGGTTCAGGAGTGACCAAGACCACAGAAAGCACTCTGAGGCAAAGATGGAAGTTTTTATTGGGGTGGGACATGAGCTGCCAGGACTGACTCTCAAGAGCAGAGCAGTCAGCTTGGGCTTACAAATAGTGGGCTTTATAGGGCTTCAGTTGGGGGAAGGTGAGGAAGGGAAGGAATTTCTTTGTTGAGGCAGTAAATCTCTGTTCTTTACATTAGCCATAGGATGAGACCAGAAGTGACCCTGTGAGAGATAAAGGAGGCAGTAAATGTAGACCTGGGCATCATTAATGGCTAGACAATTTCTTGAGGAATGTGGATGACCCATTTCCTTATCTCTGTCGCCTCCTGCTATAACTCCATTGTGTCCTGACCTGACAAGAGGGACATTCAGCATTTTCATATATGCAGGAAGTTCTTTCTTCATTCACTGGGTTCTGTCCTTTCCTCTAGGCTTCTTCCATATGCTCCACTTGGGCTTTATTGTCATCACCTCTTGGTATTAACCATGCCCACTCTCACCTGGAACATCACTTTGATCAGTATCAACTCCCGGTACTAATTTTATTTGACTAGGTTACAACATTTGGCACAGTTATTCTACTCTCCTCCTTGAACTACTTCTTGTTTGTTTTTTTGTTTATTTATTTATTTTGAGACAGAGTCTGACCTTGGTGACTCTATCATTCTGTCTTTGCTTCCCAAATACTGAGATTATAGGTATAAACCAGCATGCCTCACAGAATGGCTTTCTCACAGTCTGGAAGGCCACTTTTTTTTTTTTTTTATGATTTTTTGAGGTAGTATCTCACTCTACCCCAGGCTGACCTGGAATTCACTATGGAGTGTCAGGGTGGCCTTGATCTTACAGCAATGCTCCTACCTCTGCCTCTGAGTGCTGGGATTAAAGGTGTGTGCCACACCTGACTGGAAGGCCACTTCTGAACCACCTCAAACCTCTTCCAAGTATTGCTCTTATGGTCTTTTTCTCCATATCATAAGTAGCTCTTTCCCTTTCATATGTTAATGTCACTATCTAAATCCATTAGTAAATCTTATTATATTTATCTTCAAATCATGATCGAATTCAAACTTAAACACATCTATTTCTTTCACCCTGATGTATACTTAGGTATCTCTCATAAAAATCAATATAGTGGTTTCCCTCCAGTTAAACCAGTGTTCTCACCTTAAGAACTTGGGGGATCCATCAGCATGGTAACGCATACCTTCTAATTCCAGCACTTAAAAAGCTAAGGTAGGAGGATCACCATGAGTTCACGGCCAGTCTGGTGCTACAGATGGAGCTTCCAGACCAGCCTGGCCTAGAGTTAGGACATGGGGACACACACACACACACACACACACACACACACACACACAAGAAAAAAAAAAAATTAAGGATCCTATGAGAACATAATCCAGGTCACTGAATATGTCACTCTAGGCCTGGGTTGTGCGTGAATGTTTCACTTTCTTTTAATCTGTCAGCCATGGAGGAAGTTACTGTTGTTAGATGAGGAATGTGGCCCTGAGATTGGACTGTGGAGCCCTCCAAGTTTAGATATTGCAGAGATAAAGAAGAATACAAAAGAAAGAGAATGGAATAGCTGGAAATGTTAAAGGAGGTGTGAGAAGATTAAGAGGGAGACCAGAAGGTAACTTTGTCTGTTTGGGCTGCTCCATCAGAAATACTATAGACTGTATGCTTCATTTCTTTCAGTTCCAAGCACTGAGAAGTCCAAGGTCAAAGCACCAGCATATCTGAGATTTAATAAAGACCCACTTTTCAAAGTTCAGAAACAATTCTCCTTTCTCCCTTACACTGAATGGACACCATTGAGTGTCTGCATCCTGGACTGAGAGTGAAGGGAGGAATTGGGCTTGTGGGCTGTCCTTAAAGTGTTCTTAGTATGGTATAGGTACTGATGATATAATTCCCTACTAGTCATCCAGGAAAGGTGAGTTTAGAGGCTTGACTTCAGAGTATCAGCATCTTCAGGAGGCACCATGTCCCTGTGTATGATTTTTTTTTCTTTATTCTTCTTCTTCTTCTTCTTCCTTTTTTTTTTTTTTTTTGTTTTTTGTTTTTTTATGTGTTTCAAGGTAGGGTCTTATTCTATCTCAGGCTGTCCTGGAATTCACTATGTACTCTCAGGGTGGCCTTGAATTCACAGCCATCCTCCTACTTCTGCCTCCAGAGTGTTGGGATTAAAGGGTGTATGCTTTTGTAGTCACTTTAATACAGTACACAGCAGTGAATTGATGGCAGAAATTACTGGTCAAGTGGAGAACATTGCTGTGCTTATCCTAGCTCTGTGAAGGGCAGTCCTTTTTTTTTTTTTTCTTTCAGTGTTTTGAGAATTATATTATATGACAGAGCCTGTGTAGCCCAGGCTGGCCTGAAACTCCTGTTACTTTGGTCTCAGCCTTCAAGTCTGCAATTAGAAGCATGCAATGCCACCCCCAGCTGTGAGGGATAACTTTTCCCTGTGTTTTATATTTTAGGAAACAGTCCCACAAAGTAAGTCCCTGGCAGTTTATATGTAAGCAGTACATTGTAGAACTGGGGCGGAAAGCTGGTCTTCTGATCTCCACTCAGCCTCATTGCTTCTGTGTTAGCTATGCCACTGGCTTCAGGGTTTGAGTTTCAGTTTGATCAGATAAAGCAAGAAAGCTTACTTCTATGTCCCTGCCAATCATATTCCCTGATTGTTAGGATTATGGATAACATGTTCTTACAAAGAACATGGGTAGTATGATGTAAATATGTAGGAATATATTTTATGCTTCAAATTCAGAAGGTAAAAAGTAGTAAACAGGAAGAAATTTCTATAAGACAGTTATATTTGGTCTTTTTCATGTTTATTTCTAATTTTTACGTGTTGATTTATGTGCCTAGAAATACTATTTTATCATCCTTACAAAAGTAACAACAGTAAAACACTTAAAGTTATTATTCACTATTTGAGACATAAGAGTATTAATGAGAACTGTGGACTGTCTAGAGAGCACAAAGGGGGGAGGAAAGTATTAAAAGGTTAGAAAGTTAGATTTCACAGAAAAGGTTAAAAGCATTGGGATTATTTAACCTGCAAAAGTGAGAGTGTAGCAGGGTGATAAATAACTCTCTGTAGATGAATTGTGGTTCTTTCTACTGGTCAATACTTAATGAGTGACTTGTATACTGAGCATTGGACCAAATATTTTAGGAGAATAATAAATAGCTCATAGTTTCAAGGATAGTGGACCCTAACTGTGTAGATATAACATATACACATGTCAAAAAGGCATGTGTATCTTCATATAGAAACACAGGCATATTTAGAGGGAAAGTGAGCTAAAGTGAAAAAACTGATTAGTGTTGATAGTGTTGCCTGATGTTGTTGGGGATTGACAGAAGAATTTAGTAGGAAGGATTTCGAAAGACTCATATATACAAGTTGTGTTAAGACATGACTACATGGTTAAAGATTTTGGAAATTTTTCTGTTAACTAAAGAAAACTAATTTCTCTAAATCAGATAATTTGGAACCTGTGAAATGCTTATTTGTATTATTGGTTTCCAAGAGAACATTTTTGTGTCTCAAACCAATCTCACATTTGGAAGGTCTGAGCAGGAAGGGGGTCAGCATTCCCTCAGGACTTGCTTTTGGAAATGCTGCCCTGAAGGGTTTGATTTTACAACTTTCAAGCAAGAGGTATATGTTTTTATCATTGAGGGACTTTAAAGAAAAGATCCTTTAATTAGAATGAGAGTCTCACAAAGAGAAATAATTTCCAGGTTGATTGCAACAAGAAGGAAAAGTGAGAGGCAAGAAAAAAGAATTAAAGGATTAAACGTCAAATTTATAACAGATGGAAGTGAAAAGATGATAATCACGAGTAATATGGACTGTATGAGCAACACATTTAAAAAAATTATTAGTTACGTACACACAGTGTGTATACAGTCATGCTGATTCCATTGTTAGCCTCCTCCCTGCCCTCGCCCCTCTGCAGGGACTCTCCTTGTTGGGGAATATGGGTCGTGCTTTGTGGGGTTAGCCATTAGTTATGGGTAAGAGGCAGTGTCTCTGTGCATAATGATCCAACGTGAGCATCACATTATTAGGATTTGCCAACTGTTGAGAAAAAATAATGCAAAGGGCAACAAAATATCTTCAGAAATTAAAAGAATGCTTATAGGACGTGATCAAGATCATTGCTCAAGGTGACACACAATATATTATTGAATTGTAGAGGAGAAGAATTTAATGCCTTTCTCTCACTGTCTCTTAAATTTCTGAGCAAACATTGGTGAGGAGTAGCCAGGAGGCACTCTAAATGAGTTTTATGCCAGTCAGAGAATATGTTATGACTTAACAATCAAACACAGAAGAGTATGTGCTTATGAAATTTCTAATGTAAAATTCCAGTAAAAGAAAAGTGATGACCCAAAGCAGAGTGGGGATGCCTGGACCTAGTGATCAGGGGATATAGTCAAATGAAGATGGTCATGAGGAGGCTTGTAAATTAATGGAAATGTCTGTATCTTGAGCATATGAGAGCAAATTCATTGTACTTCCATAAAAACCTGGAAGAAATATATATGTTGCTTCAGTAGATGAGGATCAATTTCCTTTTTAAAGATTAAAAGAAAAAGTTAATTATTTCTATAAATCCTTGAACTTTGTTTGTATCTCTGTTTTAGAAAGAACTTGAAACAGCCAAGAAATTTCTGTATTATGAAATGGGCTATAAATCTCGATCTGAGCAGTTAACAGATCGCTCTGAAATTAGCCTGCTGCCTTCAGACATTGACAGGTACTTCTCATAAGGTTCTAGATTTCTCTCTCTTCTTTCTTCTGTGTGAGTACATGTTTTTCATTACTCAATCCTGTATTCCAGGTACAAGAAGAGATTTCATAAGTTTGATGCAGACCAAAAAGGTTTTATCACCATTGTTGATGTTCAGCGTGTATTAGAGGTAATATACACATTTTTTTTTTTGTTTATTATCAGTTGTTGAAAGTGGAAGAATATAAAGAAAATATTGGCCGGGCATAGCGGCACACGCCTTTTATTCCGGCACTCGGGAGGCAGAGGTAGGAGGGTCACCATGAGTTTCAGGCTACCCTGAGACTACATAGTGAATTCCAAGTCAGCTTGAGCTAGAGTGAGATGCTACCTCAAAAATAAAAATAAAAATAAAGGGCTGGAGAGATGGCTTAGCGGTTAAGCGCTTGCCTGTGAAGCCTAAGGACCCCGGTTCGAGGCTCGGTTCCCCAGGTCCCACGTTAGCCAGATGCACAAGGGGGCGCACGCGTCTGGAGTTCGTTTGCAGAGGCTGGAAGCCCTGGCGCGCCCATTCTCTCTCTCTCCCCCTCCATCTGTCTTTCTCTCTATGTCTGTCGCTCTCAAATAAATAAATGAACAAAAAATAAATAAATAAATAAATAAAAATAAATAAAAATAAAAATAAATTGGATGATGTCTTCTCATCTAATATTGTCTAAAAGTGGAGCTTTTTAAAAAATTTTTGACAGCTTGGTGAGATTGGGAAAAGGATAGGCACCATTTTTAATTAAATCTCATATTCTGTGCTTTTTTTTTCCCTAGAGTATCAACGTGCAAATGGATGAAAATACACTGCATGAAATTCTGAATGAAGTAGATTTGAACAAAAATGGACAGGTTGAACTAAATGAATTTTTGCAGGTGAGTAGTTGTGAAATACTTATGTTTTTATTTTTCTCTTGGTTCTCATTATCCTAAGAATAGGAATCTACACACTGGCCACTTCATTCTGACAAAACAAGCTTGAGCTAGCAGCTCTGCGCAGTACACTGAATTTTCTTTCTTTTTATGAGATGTTCTGTTATAGTACGCAGTTTAATTAAATCCAATGTGATTATGGCTCAACAGATTAAATTGGAAGCATGCATTTGAAAGAAGTATGCTGTACCATTACCTACATCAAGAAAAGAACATAATATTTCTCATGTGGGGAGTAATATTTTATGGAAAAAGTTAAAAACTATAGTTCTATTTATTTAAGAATCATGCTCACCTACAAAAATAATTTTTTGATTTTTACATTATGAAGAACCAGACAGGCAAAAGGAAGGAAATGTCTACCCTGGGGTCAAGACCATATAATTTAAATATTTCCATTTCCACGTTTCAACTTACTGAAGTTTCAATTACTTAATTTCTATCATCACAAAGAAAATAAATTTTGTTACTTTAACCTCAAACTAGATGCTCTGCATCATCCCTTAAAAGTCCGTGAAAAAAGGAAATTCAATAAACCCATACATTATGTGTAGCTGTCCATAGGACTCTGATCATTTGAAGAATGCATCCAGGTTCGTCCGTCCTGGTTCCTGGGCAGGTGTTTCAAATGAATGCCAGGTCTTGCTTGCACCATGGCAATGATGAATGCTGAACATGAAATAAATTAATGCTGGGGATTTTGGTCAATGTCAGCCCTTTCTTCACTGTGTCAAGTTAAACAAACAAGATCAAGGCAAAGGAAATGGTAATTGTCTCTCTAGAGATGAGCTTCAGATAAGAGCATTGTTGAATCTAAATGCAGAAAATTTTCACAGGTTGTGTCTAGCATTACAAAAAAGAATCTTTAGTTCTTTACTGTATTGCTTAACTAAGTGCAAGTTTTAAATTGGTCTAGAATGTATTCCTGGGGAATAGGCAACTGGTTAATACATCCTTTTGTGTAGGTTTTGTGGAGAGCATTTTATTTTCTCAAAATTTTAGAAAACTTTTCTTAAAGAAATAGCTTGTGTTTGATTTCCTGTGCATTATAGATAAACAACAGCATTTATGCTTTAAAAACCTAGGATTTTAGAAGCAATAAAAATCTAATTTTATGAATATGACCTGTGGCTTGGGGTTTCGGTAATTTTCATGAATGCAATAGAGTTAAACACATAGAAAATAATTTAACAAACCTTCAAGTTTCCTTGTAGATATTTTAAAATAATTGAGTATTTTATGTCTCTTTTTAAGATAAAGAGACTATTGATGCTTGGGGTAAGTATACCACATAAGCTTCAAGTTAAAAAATGGTGACATTACTCCCCTACAATATATTCATATCCCAATACTATTTTTTCTTACAATATGATTTAAAGAAAATATTTAGGTTGCTTCATGATTTACTATTTATGGCTGAAAGAAAACTTCAGCTCTGGCAGTGTGTTTACCTCTGGTAAACTTGCAGGCTCTTCCTAGAATAGGTCAAAAAGACAATACACAGTAGACTGTCTTTAGATTCAGTCAGCATTCCTTAGATAAACTATATCTCAGTTGTAAAGCACATTTCCAAATTTGCTAGAGAAGATGATTTCCTTTTCTGAATACTAAGCTTTCCTCGTTAGAACTTTTAGGAATATAGACATGTGTTTTCAGTTGTCGTTTTGGATGATCTCTCTACATACAGTCTGGTTGCATGACTTTATTTCTAAGGACTGACTGTACTGACACTTGTGCATGTAGGAGTCCATCTCCAGTAAGCAATCACTGTGAAACAGCTTTTAATAAGGTCACAGAATTCTAATCCAGCCCCTTGGCAGATGATGCCTCAGACTTATATGCAGAGCTGGGTTTTTTGTTTGTTTGTTTGTTTGTTTGTTTTGTTTTTGAGAAATGTATCTCTACAAGCTACATCCCCAAAGATATTAAAGAATATTCATACATATTTTTTTCTGGTGAATGGGTAACTCTGTTCTTTTTAAGTGACTAAGTAAAAATGTTGAAGGAAATGAGATCAAGCAAAGGCAAATAATTAATGATACCACATCAGTGTGAAAAAGATGGGAAATCCTCACACATAATTACAAGGTGCTTTCTAGTTGAAAGGCCTTTGCCCATTGACAGCATGTCATTTCAGGACTAATTCTGATTTTATCCACTGGATAAAAATGAATTAGCTAAAATTGCAGTAGTAGAATGTTTTTAATTCTTAGGGCAGATCTCTGGGTATATTTCCAAGAACTGACGTCTTTAAGGAATTTGGATTTAGGGGACTCAGTGTTGTTACACAGTTACAGTGAAAAATGATAGTTAAATGTAGATCCTGTTTTGTCTTTATTAATCCATGAGATTTCCTTTTATGATTTTATTATTGAATTAAAAATCTAAGCTGGGCATGGTGGCTCACGCCTTTAATCCTACTACTCGGGAGGCAGAGGTAAGAGGATCACCGTGAGTTCGAGGCCACCTTGAGACTCCATAGTGAATTCCAGATAGCCTGGGCTCAAGTGAGACCATACCTCGAAAAGCAAAAGTAAATAAATAAATAAATAACCCAAAAATCTAATATTTGAAGGTTCTTTTTCTTTGCTTTCTTTTTTTTTTTTTTTTAAAGTGACACATACGTATTGAAAGGCAAAATATGGGGTTGGGGAGATAGCTCAGCAGCTAAGAGTGCTTGCTGTGCAAGCATGAAGACCAGAGAGGGTACAAGACTACTTGAGTTGGATTCCTCAGCACCTACTTAAATAGCTGGATGTGGCTATGCATGCCTGTAACCTCAGCCTTTCAGGGGCCGGAGACCTGAGAACTTCTGGGTCTTATGAAAACTGCATCTCTTAGTTCATAGAGAGAGAAAGAAGGAGAGAGAGACCTCTAGGAAATACGCAGATGAATGATGGAGGAGGACATGTGACGTTGTCCTCCAGCCTCGCACACGGAATGCATGCTTCAGCACCCACGTGCACATGCACCACACACACTACCCATACACCTGTTCTGAAGAAAGGCTGATGTGCTGGGTGGGTGTCTTTTTCAGCAGTAGTGAAATTCCTGTCCCTTTTTGTTTAGAAATGCTCAGAAAGCAAGTACATGCTATGGTTTTAGATGGAGCACTTAATTTCCTGTGCCGGGAACAATGGCCACCCTTAAGTGGCCAAGAAGAAGGGTATCTATATGCTGGCTTGCCTGCTACATGTATTGCTTCTTTTCTCTTGAAGCTGATGAGTGCTATTCAGAAAGGAAGGGTGTCTGGAAGCCGGCTTGCTATCCTGATGAAAACTGCTGAAGAGAACCTTGACCGAAGAGTTCCAATTCCCGTGGACCGTAGTTGTGGAGGATTGTGAGTCTGACCAGTAAATCCATGCCAGACAACATAGGGACAGCAACACCATTTGACAACCAGAGATGACTTAAACCACTCTAAATAGTGGCTATGGTAGCTGACCTTTTTTTTTTTTTTTTTTTTTTAACACTGGAAAACATTCCAAAACTTCTAAGACATTGGTGTATTTACCAACCTAATTTCCCAATACTTTATTTGAATTTTCCCGTTGATCTAGTTTCTAAAACGTATATTTTCTCATCTTCAATGCACATTAATTTAATGTTTTGCATTCATCCTGTGACCTGTTAGACTTGACACTCTCCTTTTCTATTCATATATTTTGAATATTTCTGGAGGCAGAATCTTTTGGACGAAATTGGAGAAAGAAGCTGGAGAGACAACTTTGTAATGCTCTCTCAGCTCTTAAGCTTGCATTAGTTCTTAAAGAATAAGAAACACCTGTTGCAATGATAGGGATATGGAGACTTCTTGGCTCTTTCTTCCTCCAGTTTGTCAGCCTCTGTCTTCTAAACCATGCTGCCCAGTGTTAGGTTTGGAGCATGGCTGGTTAAGCAGGAGAGGAAGGAAAAAAAAATAGTTGAGGTCTGGTTTCGATCTGGTTATAAGTCTGAAAGAGAAAGTCTGAAGGCTTCCAGAATCGCAGGTGTAAGATAGGGACAGCACTGACATTTGTGGGAGCTACAGTGATAGTTTCATCTCAGCAGTTCAGTTTTTTTCCCCACTCACTGCTGGTTTTCTTTAACTGTGAGAGTTGCCAGAAATATCCTTGCTTTTCTTACTTTAAAACTAGCATTTAAGTGGTAAGTTGGATATAATAGGATGAGACCAAATCTTTCCAGTCTTTACAGGAGTAATAATATGATGATAGAATTTTCAAGTCCTATATTTTGTAGCAGATGGTATTGTCAAACCAGTTCTTTTGGGGTAGTACTTGCAAACAGATAATAGGATAAGAGTGAATAGATTTTAGTTAACTTTAATTATAATTACCTATTAGGTAAGGCACAACTATTTAATATCTAAGAACAGTCTGTTTACTTGAAAGCCTTTCACTTTCTGTACTTAATGGGAGAAAACGTTCTAATTTTTTAAACAATAACAAAAAATAAAGATATGCAAGTACATATATACTACACCAGTGCGCATCAAATTTAACAATAATGTGTCAAATGAAAAATACCAGTTTTGGATGATTTTGCTCTATTTTGTTGGCATTTTTAGGGAGTCATCTTAATATTTGTTATCCTTCTTTTGAAGCTAACTACTACTTTTTTAAAAGATCAGGTTTTGTTTGAAATAGGAAGGGCAATCCTTATTTCACATTTATTTTTTGGTCAGATTGAATTGTGTACATGTATAAATTGGCACATAAAACTCTTTTGTGCTATCCTTTGTATTTATGTCAACTTTATTGATATCTTTTTGCTTCATTCATGTGGACTATGAGCCTGTCTATCATAAACTTGGAGGTTCACTTACCCAAGCTCCCACACAGCACATCTGAAACAAATAAGACCTACAGGAAAAGCAGCATCTTAACTCAGAAAACTTAAAAATAGAGCTAGTGATGATCCCAGGTGTCACTGTGAATTTTCTAAGTGTGATTTCTTTTTTACACTGACTTTCTAAATTAATGGATACATGTGGCTTTGCAACTTAGAGTTTTTCTATCAAGAAAATAAATTTCACTGAGTATAACCTAGTGACATTAAATAGGTGGAAATGCTGTCCGTCAAAACATCCCAGATGATGTGACAGTGTTGTACATGTATACTTTCTCTCTCTTTCTCTCTTTTCTAGTTAGATCAAGATAACCGTGGCTTGTATCCTCCCCGATTGTCTTACAGTAGGGATTGGGTTTAGAATGCGACTTACTTAGGCAGATATGTGCTTGCAAAGCAGGTCTTGCTTTTGAATGTTTTGCTATGAGGGAAGTTCCTTTAAGGACAAAGAAGACCGCACTTTTCTTCATTTGAGCATATCTGCTTTTGCTAAAAATCTGCTAATTCTAAAGCAGGCTCCTTCACCAATCCTAGAGATTCGTTTTGCATGAACTGGTTTCAAGTCATTACTGGGAATAAAGCACCCAGCATTTTGTATAAGTTTAATTAAATCTGTACAGCTTTAAAATTTTTTAAACCTGACTTCAGAAAAGGTGAAAAGACACAAGGGAATAAGCACCTTCAAAACCCATTCTGAATACAAAACAACATTTTTTACCTTCTTTTCATGTAAAACTAATACCAGTTGACTTGTTGAGGTGTTGGGCTGGGTGTGCAGGGGTCACCTTTCTGTAACCAAATGTTTTAGTTTAAGAGCCTTTCAGGGGATTCAGGTGAAGGAACCGCAACTGTGTGGCAAGTTGGATATTCCTTTAACTAGCCTCTACTTCAGTTGTCATAATAGTAATAATGCTGGATTTCTGTTCGTTTGTTTAACTGAGCCAAGATTGTCTGCCTCATATCTGTCATGCTGCAATATCCATGCTTTCAATTAGTTTATACTGAGTGTAACTAAGATTTCTGCTAGTAAGTGCATGCATCTTGTTCTGCCTCAGTTTCTGGCTTGATTTTTATCTGTTTTAAAATATGCAGCTTCCTCTCTTGTACAACAAAAGTTTTATTGTAATTTTATGAAATATGGGGTCATCATTGATTTTTTTTGTTCCCTTTTTATGCTTCTGTGAAGACTCTTTTGCATATGAATGTAACCCCATATTGAAGTCCGTGATGCTGTAACTTGCACTGTTTTGCATTATATAAACCTTTTCTGAAGAGCAAATAAAAGCCCTTAAAAAAGTTTTTAAAGAATATCAGGAATTAGCACAGTACTGGAGTGGACATTCTCACTGCATGTTTTCTTATTGTGGCACCTTTATGTGTTGTATTGGGTTATTGTTCTAGATTGGACTGTTAAATACTATGTTTGAGGCTGGGTTGTCATTTTTATAACTGTCTTGGTATTTTATCACCATTATTTATTACTTTTGATATACAGAATGAGCTGCATGCATTTATAGAGCAGTAAGAGGATATATTTAATGTGCCTTGTTTTTAACTGAATAAGAAGGAAAGCATGAATCAATAAAACTGATTAAAATGGTGCATTGGCTGGCATTTTCTTGTCACTTTCTGTCAGACAAATAACTTTAATTACTGGTAAGTTTTTAAAAGTTTAAAAATATTTTCAGAAGCTATCTATTTTTTTTTTTAATGACACACATTAATTCTTTTACCTTAGACCTTTGTAGCTTTATTTCTAGGGTGAAATATCTGCATAGACAAATGTAATGTTATGAAGCGACCAGAATTATTTGTATTAATTTGTTGCTTTAGCCTTAAGGGCATGATTTCTGTATTTGTGCAACTCTATTCTAAAATTACATTTATCCTATTACAACTCAGTTGAATTCTATTTTTTTTTTTCTTGTGTCAACTAGAACCTTTCAGCCTCCATGTTTCTAGGCATGCTGATGAATTTTATCATAACTAAAATCAATAGAAATGAATGGGAAAGATTACATAATCCATTTTGATCATCTTACATGTCAAGTTAGTGCAGCGTTGCCAAGTGTTGATAAATGCTCTGACAGGAAAAAAAAAACGCTATATATTTTCATTGTCAGTAAATCAGTAAAGCTGTATCGGTTTTAACACTGGCCAAATTTTATAATGCCCGTGTTATTTGATAGGTTTTAATTTGCACATTTACACGTGTGGCTTCAAGGGGTTGCCTCCTGCTTCTGCATGTCCAAAGACATCTGTGAGCTTCTGCCCGTCTACAGACTACCTCAGGCAAAGGCTCCCAGCCAGACTGGAACAAAACTGTTCAGTGTCTAGAAAAAAATAATATACAGTGGTTCAAACATGTTTCATTGATCCAGCTTATCAAATTTGAGAGCACTTTAAAATTTGTCAGCATAAAATTAATCAAAATATTGTTTCCAGTTTTCAAAATGTGTAAAATTGATGGTCATTAAAACAAAGAGAGCCGTGGTGTGAGCATAATATTTTGCAGTTTGTCAACAGTGCAAAATCACTGGTGTCGGTTTTCACCAGATGGCATTTGACTTCGAAAAGAAAGAAGCTACTGAAGTTTTAAATTGATCAGCAACCTTCATAATGAGACAGATTCTATATAGGAGGCAGAAATGATGAGCCTTTTATGCCTTCACTTTGTATTTTAGGTCTCTAATTAGCTACCTAACTTGTGGAATGCAGGCACAAAATATGATATGTGTGAGCCTGATGATGCCACAGTCCTGCAGGCCCTGTGCTAAGAGGGATGGTGCAAAACTCGTTAGGCATCTCTGCATTCTCTTAAGGACATGGTCCAGAATTGATAGGACCTAAGCAAACTTTTGCCATAGCAGAATTATCCGAGCCATCCTGTTCTCCACATTTGGCATGGAATCAATTTGCTTAGCATACATTACCATAAATATTCACTTTGGCATCACTTGAACCTAGGGAGGTTGTGGTGTATGTCCTACAGGAAGGCAGCACATCCTTTAGGAGTAGAAGGATAAGAGAATGGAATTACATGGAACCCTCTGTGGATGCTTGAGGATGGCCCATGGCCCAGCTGCTTCCACTCTCGTGTGTGCCATGCAGCCCCCTGTTATGTCTGAAAGCAGCAACCTGTGTGTGAGCCATGCAGTCCACTGTTACGTCTGCAAGCAGCACCCCTACCCACATTTCCCAGGAAGTGGCTTCTGCCCAGCCATGTATGCTTTTATTCTTCACTGGCTGATGCGAGCTTTCCCTCATCATGTCAGGGGGTTAGAAGTGGTGTGTGTGTATCCCCCCCACCCAACCCTTGTGGTCCTGGTACCTATAAAAGAATAGTCAACCCCTCCCTGAGGTGGGGTCTCACTCTAGCCCAGGCTGACCTAGAATTTACTATGTAGGCTCAGGGTGGCCTTGAACTCCCAGCAATCCTCCTACCTCTACCTCCCAAGTGCTGGAATTAAAGGAATACACCACTATACTCAGCAAGGATAGTTTTACTGAAGGAAAATCTTACATTAGAGAGAGGTTTTTTTTCTTACTCACAGGGTTTATTTCTTTAAATCAT